>NC_086056.1:2046724-2120375 GCF_947568885.1 Cydia strobilella
AAACGTATCTAATTAATTTTAATTTATACGCCGCTATCTACCTTTTTATTAATAATATACTATTTTAATAACAAAACTTCCGTGAGACACAGACATACCCGTTATTAATATCATCATCATCATCATCATGTCACCCGATAGACGTCCACTGCTGGACATAGACCTCCCCCAAGGCTCGCCACTCCTACCGATCCTGTGCCGCTCGCAACCACCGAATTCCCGCGACCTTCACCAGGTCGTCGCTCCATCTCGTTGGAGGCCTACCGGAAGTTCGTCTTCCGGTACGCGGACGCCACTCCAGAACCTTCCGGCCCACCGGCCATCAGTTCTGCGAGCAATGTGCCCCGCCCACTGCCACTTAAGGTTTGCAATTCTAAGAATTGCGTTATTAATATATTTAATATAATATAACTATTTTGATACTTTTATATTTATGAACTCAGTATCAATATTTATTTTCTTCACTTCGACGTCGCAAGTCGACTCAACTCCTATAAAAATATTTCCTCGCAATAATAATTTCTGTGTCAAAATGTTATTGAGTTTTTCGATATCGGGCCAGGGGAGTCTAACAACTGCTTTACAATATTATAATACCCCATTGCCCATTGTACACTATATCATCCGAAAATCGACTTTGACACGTTTGCAATAAAGTTCATATTTCAATAAGAGGAGCATGGACATGAGGCATAGATGTTTCCGTTTTTTATGGAGTGTTAATTTCTTATTTTAGATGAAGCAATATTTTTTGTGACTTAATACGAGTACACCGTTAATGTATTTTTGCCCTAGGGAAGGAATTTTATATTATGTGCCAATCGCTTTTCGGGGAAGAATAAAGGATGACTCACGTTAGACCGGGCCGTGACCGGGCCGGAGCTTCCGGCCCTTACTTTTCTATGACATGACAGGTGATCACGTGATGCTTTCCATAGAAAACGAAGCGCCGGAAGCTCCGACCCGGTCACGGCCCGGTCTAACGTGAGTCATCCTTAATATCGCGAGTAAACCGGAGTAATCCCAATAAGGAATAATTTTCACTTTAGGTCCAATATAGCACTGCAGTCGCTTTCGTAAATACTAGTTCCTATGCCGATTGTTGGGATTAGTTGCCGAATCGCACCCCGGCTAGTTTATTATGCAATCGAGAAAATTCAGATTTCTTTACGAATATAAACTAATATTAACGGTGTAAATCATGTATTTTTAGACCCTCGCGCGACATGATTCGGAGAGCCTAGGTCTCCATCCTTCATAAGAGCACGAGAACATCGTCAGGTTCTGTAAGTCACAGCGGCTAAGATGGGCGGGTCACCTTCAAAGGATGCCGGACAAGAGGGCAGCAAAAGTAATGACAAGGTGGACGCCGCAACAAAAAAGACCGAAAGGCAGGCCTAAGAAGCGTTGGATAGATTGCATAAAAGAAGATCTCAGGAAGATGGGAAAGTTTACCAACTGGAAGGTCGCCAGGCACCGCGGCAACTGGAGGAAGATTGTGGAGGAGGCCAAGACCCACAAAGGGTTGTAACACCAACGGATGTCAGTAAGTAAGGACTCATCCTCAAGCACGCCGCTAAAGTTGTTAAGGAGATAAGGTAAAAGAAGTATTCCTACATATTCGAAACTCGATTAAACCCCACTAAACATATTGGGTTCAACATTATTTATTTCACGTATTCACGCGGCACGTGAAGGTAATAGTTTATTTATGGCGGGCCCGGGCATGTCATTTCAATGGCATTATTTATTGAGGCCTTCTGATGTGAAGGTACATTAAAAAGCTTTTGTGGGAGAAAAAAACTTGAAAAGAGCTCTATTTGATAAGAATGTTAAAAAAAGTGCGAGTCGGACTCGCCCACCGAAGGTTCCGTACTTTTAAGTATTTTCTGTTATATTGAAATACATCGTCTAAAATTTCAACTGTCTAGCTATTACGGTATTCACGGTTAATGAGATAAAGCCTGGTGACAGTAGTGACAGACAGACAGACAGAGGAGTCTTAGTAATAGGATCCCGTTTTGACCCTTTGGGTACGGAACCCTAGTATATTTTCGAGATGATATGTTGTAACAAGTTTTTATCTAACTTGCAATATTCGTTGTTTATTTTCAAAACTCGAAAATCATTTTTCTACTAAGGTCAAAGCGGTATAGGCATTTGTCGCGTAAACAGAGGCCGCTGGTTCGATTCCAGTTTTGGGCACTGAAGGCCTTGGTCATTTTCTCCTTCGTATATGACATTTATTTCGGTATATCTTAAAATTATTTTGGTAACCTATTTCCTTCGTATTATTTTCAATGTTTCGTCTCACTTGACCGAATTTTCATTTAAAGTTTAAATGAATGAAGGGATGGATATTATTACGCTACTGAAGATATTGTCACTTTAAGTTAATGCTGTTTAAATTTTAAACAGTCATCAAAAAGCATTAACTCAAAGTGGCAATATCTTCAGTAGCGTAATATCATCCATCCCTACGTCCCTACTCTCAAGGGATATTGAAATATTAGAATTATTTTTAACTTTTCGGAGTAAAATTCGCACTTTAGTTAAAACTGGGCATTTTTGCAGGGATAAATCCTTGGGGGATATTGAGTCGAATCAATCATTGCACAGCAAATGAAAGTTCTTCAGGATTGCTTAAAATAATTTCAAGATCTTTTTTGCATTGTCTCTTTCGCTACTATTGATGCAGATTGTGCGTGTCATAACCATAACAAATCAATTTCAGATTTAGGTTTTAAAATCGGCCCCCAGCACTAAGCCCTCGTAGATCAGTATATCAAAATAATTTCATAATACACTGTCGGCGTATTTAATAATACACTGTCGGCGTATTTAATAATTGTCGACTCTAATGAACGCAATACCAACATTATTTACTCGTACCAAAACGGGTTTGAATATACCGAAATTTGTGTATTACTTATTATCTGCTAATACAGCTAGGATTCGGATAGCAAAATATAATTTCGAATGCTAGTATCCTATTGTGGCTAAAAAATAAGTGCATTTCCGTTGCCAGTGAGGTTTTGGGATTATACTGAGCAACTTTTACTATGGGACCAATCACGAAATCGCGAAAAAAAAAATTACCCTCTCATAGAAAATGGACCAGCCAAAATGTATGAAACAGCCAATTACTTTTTCGCGATTTCGGAGTTGGTCTCATAGTAAAAGTTGCTCAGTATAATCCCAAAACCTCCCTGGCAACGGGAATGCACTTATTTTTTAGCTACCCTGTATATCCTTATCCTACCCGTTTGCAACATACCTATTTATAGTAAGTTTTGATTGTTTTATGAAATGCCATTTTAACCCTTTACCAGGCTAAGGGATATATATTTCCCACATATGGCACTTCAAACATGTGTTCTATATTCGATCAGTAAGACTTTTTTTTATACCACGTCGGTGGCAATCAAGCATACGGCCCGCCTGATCGTAAGCAGTTACCGTAGCCTACGGACGCCTGCAACACCGGAGATATTACACGCGCGTTGCTGACCCTAACACTCCTCTCCCTCGTTGAGCTCTGGCAACCTTACTTACCGGCAGGAACACAACACTATGAGTCTAGTGTTATTTGGCTGCGGTTTTCTGTAAGGTGGAGGTACTTCCCCAGTTGGGCTCTGCTCTAGATCTGAAATGACATCCGCTGTCCTGTGCCCTACCACACAAAGCGAGATGTCATTCACAGTGCACATACCTCTCATAGACTGACATCCGATTATCATTTTTGAACTGTCATCCTGGTAAAGGGTTAAAATTGTTCTTTTTATTTCAAGGGTTGACGGTTTCTCCATCTGCAGTCATAGGCGGAGAGTAGTAGAAAATAAATAAAGCGCTTATCCGTATTTTCACTAAGCACTAAGAAGGCACTAAGGCCTGGATTAGACTACAGCAGCTTATAGTGTTTGCGCACGTACTCGTGTAATCCCGGCCTAATGAACTCGGTCCGGTATGTTGTTAAATCTGAAGGTTTCAGTTATACATAGTTACATTTTACTCCCCGGTCAATATAAGTACTAAAGGAAGAAATAGTAGTGTCACAAGGGAGCAAAATGACATATTTACGGCGAGGGCGTACATTGAATCCTGAATGAAGCGAAGGATTCCATAATAGAATCCTGAGCGTAGCGAGGGATGCTATTATAGAATCTTGAGCGTAGTGAGGTATTCAAGTGATAACGCCCAAGATGGAAATAATTTTGCTACCATGTGACACATACTGTTATTTACATCACCTATGGGGAAATTATTATGTTCCTAAATATTAATTTACCAAAAAAAAATTTTATTTTTTTTATTCCCTCCTATCGGGGAAGAATAAGCCCTTTTTTCGAATAGGTGATGTGAAAAAGTTTTTTCCCCTCACTACCTCGGAAAGCCGTCTTTTATCCTTTAAAACAAGCGGGGAAAAACGCATTTTATCCACTAGTGGGGAAAGTAATTTGACCTTGCATGGAGCGTGTATAGGTAGCTTTTGACAGATAACAAAACGTAAAACGCTCATAATAATGGTTCGTTCGATGTTAATTATCATTAAATAAATGGTTTGAGAATTTAATAAAAAGTACAAAATTTAGCTTTATTTAATGATTTTAAGTCATAAACCTTAAATTTCATAAGAAACATTTGTTTTTTTAAATGATGTTGAATATAATTCTGAACGCACAAGTTGAGTCGATGCAATTTCATCGCATCGTCAGAAATGTCAACATTGTCAACAAAAATTTTCTCACCGACTCCGACACGAAAAAATACACAACTTCCAGTTTTTTGTTATAATATCCTATTATCGTAAAAAAATGAGTGATTCCAGTGATGAAGATGATCTAACGCCTGTGGATGTTGTACTTTCCTCGATATAGTGAGGGGAAAAGTTTTGTGTTACACACGGGTGCAAATGTATTTTACTTCTCGTGTGTTGAAACACTCGCTACGCTCAGGATTATATTTTAGAACCACTCGCTTCGCTCGTGGTTCAACTATAAAACCCTTTCGCTTGCTCGTGTTTCAATTCCACACTCGCGGGTAAAATACAACTTTGCACCCTTGTATAACAAATAACTATTTTCAGAATAGGTGATGTGAAAAACCTATTTTAACTTGTTTACGTCTACCGTTTATAGGCTTTACACCAGACTTAATGCACACACTTGTAAAGGACCCTTAGCCCCCTAGTACTCAATAAAGCACTAGACCAAAGCTGTTTACAAACCACAACTCTTGTATATGCACTTTGAATCCTTGGCTTGTGTTCCCATAGTGAGTCAAAGGTTGAGTGCTTCTGCGTTTGCCAAGTTTGCTTATTTACACAGTACATTTGTAGCTAGACTGAAGGACTCAAAGGATAGTGATATTGCTTAGCACACAGTTAAAAAACACACACACACACACACAACACACACACTTGAACACATGTAAAAGCATTTGAAAAGTCCTTGACCATTTTGCGTTTTAGAAACCAATTATATTGTAGTTGTCCATTATCAAACCGCCTTCCAATATCGTGAAGTTAGTTGCCCAATTACGGTACTATCGATAAATTAACTGACCAATTACGTACTGTATTGATCAGTTATAAGGTCCATCAAAGATCTGTCGTTAAATAAGGTGTATTGCTGTTAATACCACCAGTCTTGGGCCAAACTATAGTTAAGCTGGCCAGAGAGCTTAGCCAAGATGATGGAAAGTAAAAATATACCGGGACAAGAGATCACGAAAAGTCACTTGACCACTTCCGTAAATTATTTTGGGTTCGATTGGCGTTTTATATCAACGATCGTCATGTGCATGTGATTTTGTAATAGTAGATTGTGTCACAAGGGAGCAAAATGACATATTACGGCGAGGGCGTACAATTGGATCCTAAAAGAAGCGAAGGATTCTATAATAGAATCCCGAAAGTAGCGAGGGGTTCTAAAGTAGAATCCTGAGCGTAGTGAGGGATTCAAGTGTGTTACGCCCAAGATGGAAATAATTTTGCTACCATGTGACACATATTGCTTTTCACATAACCTATGAGGTAATTATAATGTTTAAAACTATTATTTAAGCTAAAAAAATAATGTGAGAAGCTCAGATGTTAAGAGCTCAACGAGGGAGAGGAGTGTTAGGGTCGGCAACGCGCATGTAACTCCTCTGGAGTTGCAGGCGTACATAGGCTACGGAGACTGCTTAACATCATCAGCGGGCCGTATGCTTGTTTGCCACCGACGTAGTATAAAAAAAAATGTGAAAATAATGTAAAAATAGTGTCCTAGAACAGAAAAGTGTTACTTTGATCCCTCCTAGCAGGGAAGAAAAGTGCCACTTTGATCCCTCCTAGCAGGGAAGAAAAAGCCCTTTTTCGAATTGGTGATGTGAAAAATATATTTCTTTCTTTCATATATAATCCTAAAAAAGATAATATGTATGTGAACGATGATAATCGAAAAGGAAAAGTTTTACCTAGATCATTAAACTATTATTACTAACGTATAGAACCGGCACAGAGAACCAGTATTTTGCGCCATGAGTTGCTGCCGTTTTGACATCAAAACATAGAAGCGGAGCGTGAATCTCGCGTCCTAAACGCGTAAGCACAGAATAAGTAATAGTATTTTCTAAAACATGCTATGTAATATTGATATTACGTTCTTTATATTAGGCTGGGAAGTATCACGACTCCGGCGCGGCTAGACGAGGGGCCTGTAATGAAATTTCATACAAAGTTGCAGGCCTAGGCCGGGAAGTGGCTCTTTTTTAATTTCCATTTCACATATATTTGTGACACAGCATCATGGCATTCAGCCAAAAAAAAACTATAACCAATATTTGCTTATGGTTCCGAATGACATTCTGCCAATACCCCATAAAAAAAACAATAAACGATAATTAATATATTTTGCAGTTTTATTTGTATCGAATTTACAAAAAATATATAAATAAAACATTATTAACAAATTCCAATAATATTGAATTGCAAATTTACCTTCAAATACAGATTTAAAATATAGTTGGTCAAACCAGTTTGTCAGTAAATAAGAACAAAAAAACTATACTCATCCTTTTCTTTTGGGTGCTAGTACCAGTGTAAGACAAAGATAGTATGATTATCTCTGTCTATGTTTGAAATGAGACAGTCCTTTGACAAACTATATTTCATTTAAATATTAGCGGTAAAAATGTCTACTCAAACACGCGTTGGTGTTTTTTTAATCGTTTTGGAGGTAAAGTTGAACATTTTTCATTGTGTATCTGTAATTCTATTTTATTCGATTTATTGTGCGTTGTTTATTGTGTTATTTAATATGAGTTCCGACGAAAATATTAAATGAATACCTGTTAATTATACTCCATGTTTAAGGCAACGATGTATGTGAAGCATAATATCAACATAAAAAACGATGTAATCTTAGTTATGTGGCTAAAACTACAGTCAGAAGGATGCAAGGCGAAAAATCAAAGATACATAAATATACCTTTGAACATTTGTGTAATAAATTGATTAACTACACGTTTAAAATATACGACACGTGTGATAAAGATAGGTACAAGTGGTAGTTATATTTTGTGCCTAGTTTACTTGTAGTTTCTTTAGAATTAAAACTTTGATTTCGTGGAGATTTCTTTATTTATTTCATTGCATGTTTGAGAAAAGCACTATACATACATCGGCGTGAAAAGGGGTTGTCGGCCTCATAACTATCCGTATCCGTATATATGCATTCGGCCGGCAACCCCTTACTTCCCGGCCTCTGTAGTAATGTACTATATCATACAGAACGGCCACGCACCGCCGCGCCCCGACTCGAATTACCTCGCCGCGCGACGCGACAGAAATCTTTCGGACTTCTGGCGTACTCTCAGTACTATTTTTAAGCAACTTACTCACACTATGAAGCATGGCGCGTGTACAGACGTGCCGTTCACACATAGAAACGCAAGTGATTTTTGATGTATAGCGTGTCCGCCCTGTGGCATAAGCGCCATGAATTTTACGGCGCTTACGACGTCTTGGTCGCGTGGTACAGGTTGTGATTGCGACAATTTTATTGTTTAGTGTGTCCTCTATAGTTATAATAACTTAATGACCTAGCTAAGTTTATTGGGCTTCCACTTTATAAACGATACAGGCTTCTATTATACCAGAATAAGCAAGTTAGGATGAGGTCGCAAAGTTAGCTCAAGCCTCGAGGAAAACTAATTTAACCCGTATTTTGTACGTTGAATATAAATTGCAGCTTATGTTGACGGCTGTTCAATTTGTAATTTTTATATCGGGAGCTCGAACACAATACAAAATGTAATCACGGTCTATATCCCGGTCAAAATAAGTCTAGTGAAACTAACCGTGAATCATTCAAAACTGTTATTTTTTATTAATGCGTAAGAAACATGGACAAATGAGGTCTCAGCTATCAAGATATTGCCTAAATGTGGTATTGAAACCATTTTACTAAGCTACATATAAAACTAACACAATTTAACCTATTTATTCTACCCTAAACGAAAAACTATACATATATACGCATTTTTATTATTTTGTATCTCCCAGAAAGGGTTTTTCGGCGAAATTTTAATTGCTATAAAATAATTTATTCACTTTACCATACCTATACATTTTTTCGCTTTTAGGGGTTTTTCTTAAAATTCCCGGAAAGAATATTGTTTGGAAGCCGCTCAAACTAAGACTGCAAGGGCCTGACACTCTTTGATAGAGAAAGATAGTCTTATTGCGATTCCTAGAGAGAAGAGGAAAGAGAAAATAGTGCCATGCTTTGTCTTTATCACCGACCGGGTTTTTTTTCATGGTCGGGTTATGGCAGCATAGGTAGGAGGCGATGGCGAAATATCGAAATTTATAAGAGTGAAAGAGAAAACTTATGCTGCCATACATTAACCTGTCAATACATGAATATGTCTTTCTCTTACCCCTGGTCGCTCGGTTTCATGTCTATAACTACTATACTATGTCTATGTAAGACTGAGAGGTCCATGTTAGCTTTATCCTGATTGGGCTGAATAGATATAAGTAGTTCGGAAAAGTCGCGTATCAGACGAGCATAGACATAGAGAATCATAATAGGGAATATTACGCAAAACTTTGCGTAGAGGGCGTCACTAGCACAATCACAGGGCCTACCGCGAAACACGAAAATAGATAGTTCGGTTTCTGCCTCCCTTATTACTCCTCGATCGATAGAGAGGCAGATAATGAAATTTCGATGCGCGTTTCGCGGTAGGCCACCTGTAAGCAAACCGCCTTGATGCATCAATGTCATAGTAAAACCATCTCAAAAAACTGTTTAAGGCCTAGTATATAAGTTAGTTTATGGGTGCACTAGTTCTGCACTCTGGCAGCAGAACATTGCAGTAATACTCCCTATTATTGTCTCTTTCTTATGCTCGTATTACTTAGAGGATATAACCAAACGGAGTAGCCATTTACAGGCCCTCTGTCGAAAATAGCGGTCAATAGTCATACACAATGGATGGACTGACGTTTATCTGACATGGCTGTTTTTACATAACGTATACATTTGACGTTCATCTCCGCCGCAAAAATCGGCAGACTTTTTTTGTACAGAAAATTACAGACAAGGCGCCTCCATTTGGTTATACGCTCTAAGTCGTATTATAACCCCAAAAAGGTATGAGTATATTTTTTGTGACTGACCTCCTGTATCCTCCGATGCACCGTCAGCTTGTGCCACTGATGGTCATCGAACCTGGTCTTCGATGGTTTTATGTGCATCTCCTGCTTGCCGTTCCCAAGGCCCATGGTCAGAGAGACGCCACCATCGCGAACTGCCAGGTTTAGGTAGTCAGCTTCGTGACCTGGAAAAAAGGGGGGGGTTGAAACATTGAACTACTAAGTATACCTACATAGAACTGGCATGCGACATCTGTCATGAGATAAAATAACTGTCAGTTTGTTAGTGAGGATTTGAATGGTCGCATGAAAATGTTACATCGTCAATATAGGTTGACCTGCTATCATTAATTATTATTACGCATTATTTGTGTTATATGTTCGCTAAGAAGTGAAAAATAATAAAGGACAATTCAAGTATGCGATATAAACCAACAAATTAAGTGCTTTTAACTATAAAAAAACTGTAGAAGTGTTTGTGTTCCTCAAGTCATAAAGTAAGTTCCCTTCATTACTGCTAAGTCCCAATATTTTTGTATATAATTTCGCGGTTTTGAATCGACGAAATCATTACGTAGCCCACACACACCCTGTGACTGTGACTGCAGTAAGTTCGGTTTTTTATCATCGCAAGTGTTGGGAGATGCAAAACCGCAGCCTTTGCCGTCTACAACCACAGCAGAAAACCACTCCCAACCGATTATCTCATCCCGCCCAACGTGCTTTAAATTCGATCATCACCCAGGTAGCAAAACTACGTCAGCGACATCATAATTACGGCATCATTACGTCATAATGACGTCGCTGACGTCATAATGACGTATAAATGCTACTGGGGCACTAAACAGTCTAGCGTTTTCTACCTTAAGACAAATCGGCAATACGTTTATGAGCCAGTAGCTTAATTAATTAGTATGAACAACTATTGTAATATGAATTTTATCTCAATAGCAATAAGATTGCTTTCACATCCAACCGACTGCGCCAGATAGGAATTCCGAAAACACTTGAAATTAGGCACTGAATGGACCAGGCATGTTCTAAAGCTCTGTTGTTTACATTTCACGAAAAGATTAATGATATGTATCCAGTGCGAAATTGATAAATGGACAGTGCAGCCTAGATAAACAAATATAGAGGCACAAAAGGTTACTAGGGTTATAAATGAGCCTGCATTGTAACAGCGCTCGGATTTTAGCGAAACCCAGTCAAAATAAAATACGTAGTAAAAGAAAATGTGTTACCCCTGACGCAAGGACTTTCCAATGCTTTTCTTTACATTGTTAGATCATTTAAGTCGGGACAAGTGTCCACATGCCCTGGGCCTACTCTAAGATACAAGTATGTATAGCGAATCCAAGTACATATTATAAACCACTACGAAATCTAAAATGAGAAAATTAATATTTGCCATATGATCGAAATTAAACTATTGTAAGACATTACAAAAAAATATTTAGATCAGTACGGTTTCACTCACTACATTAAATAATTTCACGGAGCAGCGTTCACGACGACCGTGTATTGCGTACACGGCTCTCCTAGCCTCTCCGAAACATGTCGCGCGAGTGACTAAAACAAGTGTCTAAACCGTGATACTATTTAATGTTAGTATGTCTCACAACAGTTTAAATTCGATGGTTTCACTCACTCACTTTTAGTCGCTTTTGGCGACATGTTTCGGATTCTTTGGGAATCCTTCGTCAGGCACGAGTGTCCAATATAACATAGTGTGTATAGTGTGTATGTGTGTATAGTGAGTGATAATAGTGAGTGAAACCGTACTGATCTAAATATTTGCCATATGGTTTTGTTTGTCCTTACCCATCACTTAAATGTTTCTGTTTGTTAGTGGAGAGATAAGTGACGATATTAATCACAGGTCGCTAACGTTTTATGAATAAAGAGGACGCTGGAGCATAAAAAATCATTTTATCCTCGGCTAATATCAATCGGGTCTCGTTAGGCATTTATAAATTGCCTCATACAGAGTGGGTTAATCTACTATTATTCAATGTAAACTATAAACACACACATATTATGTCACGCTTTCTATGTCCCATCTTAATTAACTTTATCAATTGTAATTTTAAACCCAATGCTTCTAAACGCACACTTACGTCCTTTCTCTAATAAGGTACGTCAGTAACTAGGACCATACTAAAACAAAGCAAACTTAGCCCTGATTTAAAAAGGGCTTAAGTGAGAAGCAAATTTCAGGCAGTAGTTTTGTTACGCACGGAGACAGTTTGCATGCAAATATCTGTTGCGGGAGTAATAAACTAAATTAATATCGTTGTCGCTGTTTGGAAGGAAAGTACGAGTGCTGACCGCTGTGGGACCGAAGTCTTGCTTTGTATCTGGGATCCGTTTGTAAATAGATACTATAATGTACTGGACATTTCAATGTTGTTTATCAGCAGTATCATGCGAGACTTTTTAGAAAGTGACAATCAGGGCGATAATAAAACGCGCGATCATCATAAGCCTGCGATTATTTATCACCATCAAAATTTGAACCGACAAAATAACAAAAACCTCCTTTTAGTATCTCCTTACGGTTCTCAGACTACTTGAACATACCAATATAGAACAGCAGCCCATTCGGCTGCCTCGTCTTGAAGTACAGCGAGATGGTATCCTCTATACTGACTATAGGCTGACTATAGGCTCGCCCGCGGTCTGTGTAAAGTACGAAGGTAAGTACCTAGGTATTATACATACTGTAGAAGAGCAGCCAATTCGGCGGCCTCGTCTTGAAGTTCAGCGATATGGTATCCTCTATACTGACTATAGGCTGACTATAGGCTCGCCCCCGGTCTGTGTAAGGTACGAAGGTAAGTACCTAGGTATTATACATACTGTAGAAGAGCAGCCAATTCGGCGGCCTCGTCTTGAAGTACAGCAAGATGGTATCCTACGTGCTCACTGTAGGCTCGACGCCGGTCTGTGTCAGGTCCTACTCAAGCTCCTTCTTGCCCCAACCCCTATCAGTTTTCAGCCCCTAAGTGCACATACCAGTATAGAAGAGCAGCCCATTCGGCTGCCTCGTCTTGAAGTACAGCGAGATGGTGTCCTGCGTGCTGACTATAGGTTCGCCCCCGGTCTGTGTCAGGTCGTAGGAGAGAAACTCCGCGCCGCGGAACGTCGCCTCTGAAGGCGCTTTATCTGAAACAAGAGAGTACGTTTAAGGTCTTTGTTTAGGAAACAAACAAACTTCCTTCATTCGTATGTGTTAGTTTATCAATATAGCTTGGAGGCATAAGTTTGAAGCCAAGCGGCCCACAGAACTCGTCGCGTACAAAGGAATCTTTGTACCTTTTTGGTACGGAACCCTACAATCGAATAAAATATACTTTTTAAACTACGAAAATTATTTAAATGTACGGTCAGCATCAACCTACGCATCAAACATATCTATTAGCTTTATAAACAGAGATATATCTCATTATGTAGAACCATTAAGGTGACAGGTAATTTTAACCGCAAACTACAGAGATATATGTCTATTTGGAAAATAATCCAGGGTTGGCAGATATTCGTGGTGCGTTTCATCCGCTTCTATTGATGCAGACTTGCAGACTTCCTCTACGTCAGAGCAAATTCCTCAGACATCTGACGATAATCAATTTCATTAAAAAGCTATTTTAAAATCCTCTCGTACGAGCTGCACTCGATGCAGGATTAATCACAGCGTGTGATGTTCCAAAAGCACAGAGTCGAATGCTCAGGTGAACGGTCCGTAGCGGTGCACGGCAACTATTATGGCCAGACACCAAAATTGGTGTGAGCCGTATGTACTTGTAACGGCGCGACGAAATCGCAGAGTGAGCCACGCTTGATGGCGGTCTGTTTTAGTTTGGCAAGAGTCATTTTGTCAGTGGGGCAGAGTCAGAGAGAATCATGCCGTCTTTTTCTTACGATAGTAATAAACCCAAAAAGAATTATTGGTAAGATATTGGTAGAAGTAGTAATCACTTTATTGTACACAACACTGGTTTACATAAAAATTACAAAAATAGAGGTAGGTACAAAGGCGAACTTATCCCTATAAGGGATCTCTTCCAGCTAACCTTCGAGTAGGCAAGAATTCAAACCAGATAGACAAACTATGGTTGGTTGGACTTGCTTGTGCCTGCAAAGCAACGGGAACGCTCTCAGACACCTGGGGCCTGATTAATAGACCAACTTCCGCCCAACGATTTTAATATTGCAGCCAATTTCAGACTTCGTCGATGTAAGCCTGACTTTACTTTGTGGAAGGCTTAGGTTAACTTCTGAATTATGTAGTCAGGTATTGTATGAATCTTGTTAAAGTCTGGCGAACCAATTTTGTTATAAAAGGCGGCAAATTTAAATACAGGCGGCGGGCGGACGGGGTAGCCCTAGGTCCAGGACGTCAGCCGCGTAAGCTGACGACGCAGGTTCGAATCCGCCACTGGCGGACCTTTTTTTGACGCATTTACGCATGTCACCCCCGGGCTGGGGAAGCCCATTGGGGGGTGGTATGTGGGACTCGCTTCTCCCGTAACATCCTCTGGTAGCCAGAGGAATGGGAGGAGAATACCCACTAACATCCCCTGCGGCGTCACCCTCTTTACCGTTAGGGGAGCGTCATGGGATCGCTTGCGGCATTTTATCCGTGCCACTGGAGGGCCTTGTCACTTTTTATTTAGTATATCACATCTTCGGTGATTTTGTATGGAAATGGCATGCAGAGTTAGCTTGGTCAACCGACCGGCGGGTGTATTTAGTTATAAAGTGATTACTTAAGTGTGTTTACAATAAACGGCATAAAGCTCCGTCTACACCAGTGTACTCTAAGTGTTTACATTCACTACCCGTAAGCCCCCTTTCTCCCAAATCTGAGACTAGCTCGGTGAACCTCCCCATCCCTTCGGGCCGGGAGGATATACTGTGACTCCTCCTCAGGCAGCACATCACATTTATTTTGTCATCTCATTGGTCCGACTCTCCGCCTGCAGATGTTTTTTTGTGTGTATTTGAGCATAAAAATAGAATTTAACTGGTCAAAAATGGTGGTTTAGTATAAAGTTCTATTCTCAATAAATTATTGATGTACTCCTTTAAATCCCCCGTTATTTAGCAAGTGAAATCATATTAAATTTCATTATACATTCAGCTGTTTCCGACTTTGATTGAAACTTGTACGAAACTGTACGGTGCCTTCGGGCCTGTGACTGATTACCATATTGCGATCCCTTTACCGGTGTTTACTTGGAGTTATTACTCGTGCAAGTTACTGGAAACAAGGCCCAATATTAGCACGACAGTAGTTCACCAGCCGGGCTAGCACATGATTGGGGCGACAGTATATATCTCGCCGCGAGATTCTCTCCTTCTTTCATTAATACAGTTAGAAAAAGACGGGTAGTCTAACTCGCTGCGAGATACTATCATGCCAATCATGTGCTAGGCCTACTGGCGCCTAAAACTCATCCAAAAGGGACTTGAAGGAACTGTTATAAGGACCATCATTCAATGCGAGGAGTATAGTTATTTGATAGTTGTCAGATGTCACAATTAGATTTTGACGGCCTCCTAGCCTAATAGTGGATAGAAAGAAAGAAAGAAAGAAAGAAAGAAAGCAAGAATAAATACATTTATTTAACATCATAAACATTGGACAATACTTTGAGAAACAAATTAGATGCTAAACAGGATGCCACGGCAAGCCATGACGCTGATTTTCAGTGGGTACCTGACTTAAAACTAAACTACAACTAAACTAAAACTAAACGAGTGACAATACAAAAATTTGGATAGTGACACTAGTAACCCTGCAGTTTCACTACCCACTATTAAGACGGAGCAGTGAAGCAGGACGTCCCGGGTTCGAGTCCCGGTAAGTTTATTTAATTACGTGTTTATCACGAATATTTGTTCCGGACACGACCGAAATATGTTACTCAGATAGCTTATAGGTCAAAATTTAATCGTTTAAATTGCACAGTCGCTCTTCTGTCGCGGTTGTAGGCAAGCTATAGGTGTGCTACCACGCTGGAGTATGCTCTAAGAGAAATAGACAAACTTATGTCCAACAATATGTGTAAGCAACTAAGCAATGAGTGCAAAAATAAATCAACAAAAACAGGTTAATGAAATAAATATGGAAGTATTTTTTGTGATCTTCATGTACGAATATAAACTATCTATAGTTAGAGCTTTGAATGATTCACGGTAAGTTTCACTAGACTTATATGGACCGGGATATAGACCGTGATTACCTTTTGTATAAATAATAGTTACTTGAACCAGTTACCAAGCAAGCATAAATCAATGCATTTAAAATGCGTCAGAACGAGGCACGCGATGTGTGCTGAGGGATTCAATCCTATTTGTTTTAAATTCCATCCAATCCGTTTTGCGCGAAGCTTTTTGAATTATTTAACGCACATTTATCTCAACCAATTATAAGTAGGACTTTTTATAATTAGCTTGTATGAGTGCAAAATAAAACAAATTGGATTATTAGTTAATGCTACACTTACAATACAATAATAACGGATTTTATAGCGTATATCCCATCTAATCTTTCGAAGAATTAACGTTGTATTATGTGCTAAATATCTTGGAATGAAATCATTAGCAACCATTAAATAATTTCTAATCAAAGGTCACAATACCGAGAAAATCTTTTTTTTTCTGTAAGTCAATATCAAAACAAGACCAAATTTTTAAACTCCGAATGAATCAGAACCAACGAAATCTCCCGTTAACATTTCCACCGAAAAACCGTAAACGCGGAACCGTTTCGGAAACTCACAATTTAAGTAGGGGCTCGTGCGAACCCGAATTTACATATTCGCTGCGGCATTGAGCTAAATTGAGTTTTTGTGCCCGAACAATATGGCGACGCCTTGACAGGGCCTCTCAGAATGGGATCTAGGTTTTTTGATGTGAAACTTCTAGGGGCTAACGCAATTGTAGTTTTTGTATTAAATATTTACTCGTTTTAAGCAAGAGAAAATGCCAAATGAAAATGCCAGTTCATTAAGTTCATAGGTCCGCCATGTTGGCTTTCAACTTAAACCATACTGGTGTATTTGTCTGGATTTATTTATTAATTTGTTATTATAAGTGAAATAAACGATATTGAAATTGAAATTGAAAAATTCACACGGAAATTAGACTTCGTTTGCAAGGGCAGACTCTAACCAAAATTAAAAAAAAACACGTCTAATTTTCATTAATTTTCAGTTGTACCATATCGTTATCTATAATCTGTGGCATCCGTGTATCTCTTAATAATACTTGGTTACGAATTAGCGCCTACAAAGCGTAAAGAACCGTAGAAGTTAACAACTTTGCCCTTTCAAGATAACTTTGCCCACCGCGTCACAGTTCAGTAAAAGCGAAGTAACTTAAAAGTAGTTACAGATACACTTTCTTTTTAATCTATGTTTTACAGCTAATAATATTACTGGAAACACTGGCCTGTTGATTAAATAAATAAATATGATAGGACATTCTTACACAGATTGACTAAGTCCCTCGGTAAGCCCAAGGAGGCTTGTGTTATGGGTATTCAGACAACGATGTATATAATATATAAATACTTAAATACATAGAAAACACCCATGACTCAGGAACAAATATCTGTGCTCATCACACAAATAAATGCCCTTACCGGGATTCGAACCCAGGACCATCGGCTTCACAGGCAGGGTCACTATCCACTAGGCCAGACCGGTCGTCAAACAATACGCGACGCGTATATAACTTCAGTCGCGAGTGAGCCAGCTGTGAGTGCGGACGTGTTTTTGGTGGGCCAAAGTAAAAACGTCGATGGTATCTCGGTCTAGAAAAGTCCCACGTGTATGTAATTTTAACTGTAACTTTCATGCAGTTCAGAAACGCTGAAGACGAAATTTCAACACTTTATCTGTATTACTTTTGCAATTACGGTAGTGGGCAATGTTACATACATATTTGGGTACCACTTTTTACAACTTTGCCCAGCACAATTCTACCCTTAGGGTTGTCACTCGTATGTTCAAAAAATCAACCTTCCTTGCCGCATCCGGCAATGGCGACCCCATTAACAATTCTCATCCGGATTATGATATGCCCTAATGTGGCTCCCAAAACCAAACTTTGTCTTGAAGATGCGGTCGCAGGATGATACAGGTCTACGGGGCCTTAACGATTAAGTTTCAATCGAAAAATCACCTCAGAAAATTTTAACTACATATAACCGTTAATCGTTCAATCTGCCTGGTGGTTGCAGCCCATCTTAGTGTATTAACCTGCCCGAAGGGAATAATTCTTAATCTAAAAGAATTAAACCCCAACTCACTTTAAATAGGTTATTCTTATAAATTGCGGTCTTAGGATCGCGTGGCTTGCAATGTATTTTTAAACGACCTCAGTATGCCTAGTTTAAAACCTAGATTATTTCTAGCTCATTTATTATGGGCATTACGACCTGAATAGTTTACTGTTAAATCAACGTACATCCATACTAATATTGTAAATGCGAAAGTCTGTCTGTCTGTTACCTCTTCACGCTTAAACTGCTGAACCGATTTAGTTGAAATTTGGCATAGAGATAGTTTGAGTCCCGGAGAAGGACATAGGATAGTCCTTATCCCGAAAATTATTCCTTAAGAGGGTCAAAAGCGGGGTGGAATTGAGATAATTAATGAAATGCCTGATACTTTGTGTAAACAATTAATCATATGCTCAAATTAAATTGCTATTAGACTTTATCCAGGCGCTGTTCTTACTCTAGCTGCGGTTAAAAAGTCCACGCAAACGAAGTCGCGGGCAAAAGCTAGTCGTATATAAACCACCCCTATAATGGGAGTGGCACCAGTAATGGGATGGCATAGACAAATCCTGTAAAATAAATATTTATCATCAGTTTTTAAACACTGGCAGCATTGTGCCATAAACAAGAGCCATAGAGATACTTAAGTTTTATTTTTTATAGATTTTTGTTAGTTTTACATTTAATGGCGCCATACATCCCAAGACTGGAGCAAAAACACATAGTTTTAATGTGTTAATAATATTGAAACCAATTGCAGTATATATAATTAATATATGAAAAACTAGACTTATATTGACCGGGATATAGACCGTGATTACCTTTTGTATTATTTATGCGGTCTATATCCCGGTCAATATAAGTCTAGTGAAACTAGCCGTGAATCATTCAAAACACATGAAAAACATAAATCGAACCAAACCAAAGGACCTGGATAAACGAAATATGACAGAGGCAGTAACACGTAAAGTTTGTCAGCTTATTAGGTCCCACGGTGTACATCCGACTGACAGACAGGCAACAATGTTGAATGAGAATTCAAAAGTTGCGGCCACGCGTGTAATATAAGTTAGGCCCTCAAGGGACTATAATACTATTAAAACGGCGTATGTTTATGGGGAAAGTACGGCCGGTTACGACCTTACGAAAATACGTTGACAAATTTTTTCTAGCCATATTTTACTTACTTACAAGTCTGTTACAATATGTCATTAAATAAATAAATATAACACACAATTTACACAGATCGACTTGGGGCCCGTTTCTCAAAAGAACTTGAAATACAAGCGGATGTCACTTTTTGACAGCTTTTGTTAGAAAGGGACTTCCACTTGTATTACAAGCTACAAGCTTTTGAGAAACGGGTCCCTAGTCCCACCACAGTAAGCTCAGTAAAGGGGCCCACCCATTACCAGTCCGCCGGACGACATCAGCCTGTCAGTTAGAACAAAAATTTGTTCCGAACAACCGGCGGACTGGTAATGGATGGGCCCCTTAAGACTTGTATTTTGGGTACTAGACCGCGTTAGTGAAAGTTAGACATGTTGGAGATATGTACATGTATTGGGGCCCGCCTAAGTTGACAAGATCCCGCAGAAACAGGGTATAATTAAGACGAAAGTGGAGGACCCATGCGAAATCGCCTTTTCATACAAACGTAGTCCTCACTTTCCTCTCTGGATTTTAACATTATTGAAAATATGAGGCATTTTCTATGAAAAGGGACCTTATTGTCGATGGCGCTTACGCCGCACAGCGTCGCTCGGCATTGTATTTATATCGGAGCATCGTTTATAATGGCGTAAGCGCCATCGACAATAAGGTCCCTTTTAATAGAAAATACCACATATTTTGACACATTGATTTTGATAAGAGTTTTGAAACATTTGTATGAAATCTGTTTTTCGCTCCTAATTTTTACAATAATCAAAACATCGAAAAAAGACAAACGGACATTGTCGTATATAGCTTTTAAGATATTTTTATTGTACGTTTTGTGATTCTCTAATTTTGTGTTTTATTATTGTGTAACTTTCTATGTCTTTTAATCATCGTGTGTTTATGTTTTATTTTTATATTTCGTGCATAGTTATAAGAATCAATGTCCCACAATAAATATTACCTATTCCCTAACTTTGTAAAATAGCGTAAGCTGATTGGCCAATAAATGGATACTGACTCTGCACAACACACCCACGTGACACAGTGGGCGGGGCGCGGTCGCGCTCTCATATAAATATGACTGCCCAACCTAGCCTCGTCAGTCCATCAACAACTAGTCTACACTTAACAACTTATTAACCCTAAAATAAGTGTTCTTACTAACCCTCACACTAACCCGGTAACATGGTGGTGGTATTTCTGAGGTAATTGGCAGCGGTAGCTTCACTTCGGCCAGCGCGTTCCAGTCTTCGGCGTACGAGCTTCAAGAAAAACAGTCTACGCTCAACAATTATGGTCCTTCGATAGCCGAATAAAGAACAAAGAAACAAGTACGCGCTGAGTGTTGAGAATTTCTCCACTCAGATAGAAGAAAGAACAAAGAAACAAGTACGCGCTGAGTGTCGAGATTTTTCTCCACTCAGATAGAAAAAAGAAGCTTGAAAAACGAACGCGCTGAGCCTTGAAGTACGCTTCGGCTCAGACCCTTACCCAATTACCCCTCCATACCCCACTATACCGGCTTGCCGGTCGGACCGTGCTGTGTTGTAGGTTTTCCTCCACTCACGCGTCCTGGCAACTTTCGTTGCATGTGTCACATGGTGATGCCATCACACTGCTTTCGAACGCTCTAGGCATTGCACTTTGTCATTGCGGGAGATTCAGTGCATCGAGGGATTTACGCTTAGGGGCACTGACGTGGCGCTCTGTGGCGTCAGGGCATAGGTGTTAGGCAGGTAAATTTGTATATAGTTAGGGACCCCCCGCGTGTGTGTCAAGAAAGAAGAAGATGTCTACGAAGAGTACGAGAAATCTTCGACCGCGCGCTAAGGGCCCGCCTGCCCCCGCGCCCACAGAGACCCCTACCCCCTCGTCCGGCAAGACCACGTCTACCGAGACACATACATGGAGCAAAGGCTCCACCGGCAACCAAGTGAATAGCGGTGGAGAGATAGACAACAATTCGGTACACTCGAACGCATTCGAAGATACGGTAGTAGAACGCAGTAGGTCGAATACGCTAGTAAATAAAGACCCCGTGGTCGCGCCGCCGCCGCCGCGGGCGCCGTCTGTTCGTGGATCAATCAGAGGTCGCGAATCGGTAAATAGGGATCGTGATAGTCAATTATCGGTGCTCATGGCCGAGCTCGAGGTTCATAAAGCCGCTCTAGTTGTCGCTCAGAAGCAGTCCGATACTGCCAAATTAAAGCTGCAGATCGCCGAATTGGAGGCGAATTCTGACAGAGGCAGTACCGTGGCTGACGAGTCTGAACGGCGTACTAGGAATTGGGTAGGACAACAGTGTAGGCCGCAGGAGCACGACGTCGCGATCGTGAATAATAAAATTCCCTTGCCGAAGGAGACAGCGCCGCCGCCGCGCGCCGCCGCCATTGAGCGGGGTACTAGTAGGCCGCAACCGCGTTATTTAGAGGTGCCACACGGCAGTTATGCACCTATCTACCATAAGCCGCCCGAGTTACCCTCATTCGGAGGAGATATAACCGAATGGATTTCATTTAGGGCAGAGTTCGAGGACACGTCTCCCATGTTTAGTGCCGTCAATAACGTAAGTCGTATTAGGCGCGCGCTCAAAGGCGAGGCTCGGACCGCCGTGAAATCAATTATGTACACAGTTCAGGACCCGTACGAAATTATGGAGGCGCTAGAACGGCAATTCGGCGACCCGGAGGAAATTGTGTTAACGGAGTTGCATAATATAAAACGTATGCCGCGCTTGTCAGAAGACAACGCGAACATAGCTTCCTTCGCCGCACATATTGCGAATGCCGTCGCAACCATACGTTCGCTGCGACAAGAGCAGTACCTACACGCGCCTGAACTTGTAAACAAAATCGTGGACAAACTTAATCTGATTGTGCGTTACGAATGGGCAAAATATAGGCAGTCTAATAGTCAAACTCCCGGTCTAGTTGCATTATCGGAGTTTTTGAACGAAATTAGCACTGCAGCCAAACGCGTCAACCGACATAGGCCGTCGAACAGATTGCGGAACACAGTAAACACGGTATCTTTTGAGCACGACCCTAGGCGAGCAAGCAGTTCTCGCGATAGGCGTCGCGCCCCCGCGTTTTCCCGCGATCCTAGCACGGAGTCGGAATCAGATTCCCACGATCATTACGTACGCGAAGCGCCGCGTAGTAATAAACCCGCTATCGCGCAAGTTAAGCCTCGCGATAGTAACAAAAAAAAACCCGCGTCGACCGGAGCTAAGCCCAAACAACCGACATCGTCCGTCCCTGTCTCGCGCAGCACGTGCGCCGTTTGCCAGAACGGCCACGAGCACAAAGTTAGCGCGTGTCGTAAATTTTTAGCGGCGACGATTCCTGAACGGTGGGACTTAGCAAAGGGCGCTAGATTGTGCTATAGATGTTTAGACGCGGCTCACCGTAAGTTCAAGTGCAAGTACATCGCGTGCGGAGTTAACCAATGCGAAGCCGGACATCATAAGCTATTACACGGACTGAACGCGGCCGCGCCCGCGAACGGTAATAGTACTCCGGCGGCAGCGGTTAATAATATTAGGCTCCCGCAAACGTACCTCAAAGTCATGCCTGTAGAGGTGTCGGGACCGCTAGGTACCGTACAAACCCTCGCGCTGTTAGACGAAGGCGCGGCTATGACTTTGATGCTTCACGAAACGGCCGATAAACTCGCGCCTCGCGTAAAAGGCGAAACTCTAGAGATAGAAGGCATAGGCGGCGTAGTCAGAAATCCAGATTCGTATACGTTACGAGTCGCAATACGGGGTTTTTGTAGCCGACACATGGAAATGATGGAGGTAATCACGATTGGCGATATTGGCATAGGAATGCAGGGCGTACCACGTGACGTAGTCGACAAGTGCGAACACTTGACTAAGATCGCGGACGAATTGAGTTACCCGACCGGCATACCTACCATCGTGATAGGCCAAGATAATTGGCACCTCATCATTTCTCGGCAAATATTAGAGGGCCCGCCTGAGCTTCCTATTGCTAGCCTCACTAGACTGGGCTGGGTTTTACACGGCCCAGATAGAACGCGCCGCGCCGCGGTAAATTTTGTAGGGCACGCACGGCCTAAAACCGCGGACGACGAGGCTTTAGAGCTAATGAAACGGCATTTTGACATAGAATCATTAGGCGTTTCACAAAAGCTACCTCGGGCCGATCCCGACCAGCGCGCGCTAGACTTACTGAAAACCACCTGTGTAAAAATAACGGGGGAGAATAGGTATCGAGCGGGCTTATTATGGCGGACAGACGACGAAAAGCTCCCAGATAACCGAGCGCAAGCATTAAAACGGCTGTACAGTCTAGAACGAAAACTAGACCGAGATGCAACGTTAAAGGCCGAATATGCAAAGCATATGGCTAACTTGCTTGACAAAGGTTACGCGGAGAAAATGGAGTCGCCGCCCCCCCTCGATGCGCCCCGGGTGTGGTACTTAGCGCATTTCCCAACTTTTCACCCGCAACGCGGCAAAATGAGATTAGTGTGGGACGCGGCCGCCACGGCCTACGGACGGTCGCTCAATAGCGCGCTTTTGGCCGGCCCCGACTTGTTAGAGTCACTCTTTGGCGTACTAGTGCGTTTCCGCGAGGGTAAAATCGCGGTAATAGCGGACGTCAAAGAAATGTTTTTACAGATCGAGATAATTGAGCAAGATCGCGATGCGTTACGTTTCGTTTGGCGGGGGGAGGACCGCACCTCTCCACCACAAGAATACAGAATGAAGCGGCTTATATTTGGATCGGCAGCGTCGCCGACAACCGCGCTATACGTCAAAAACGAAAACGCAAGAACGCATAGCGAACAATTTCCGATCGCAGCTGAAAAAACAATAAAAAATACGTACATGGACGACATGTTGATCGCGCTCGATACGTCCGAGGACGACGCCAGGCGCATAGTAAACGAGGTTTACGAACTAAATATGCGCGCGTCATTCGAGCTTCGCGGGTTCGCGTCGAACCATCCTGCGGTTATTGCTGACGTAGTTAACAGTAAAGAGGAAACGTCATTGTTAGGCGCTAGCGAGAGCGAACGTACGTTAGGTTTGAAATGGAATCACAAGCGTGACACCTTAGGTTTCAACGTAAACTTTCGCAACACGCCCGAGGACGTACTTAACGGTCAGAAATTACCCACAAAACGACAGGTTACGAGTAGTGCGATGTCAATATTCGATCCGATCGGATACGTTAGCCCCATATCCGTCTTAGGCAAGGCATTAATGCAGGAGATATGGCGCACCGGAATCGGATGGGACTCGCCCATACCCGTCTCGCTCGCACCCGCATGGCGATCGTTCATAGATAACGTACAACAATTACGGGACTTGGAAATTCCGCGACACGTGCCCGCATTTAATAGGGAGGCATATATGCATGTTTTTTGCGACGCAAGTGAAAAAATATATGCCGCGGCCGTGTACCTAGTCAGCGTCAACCCCGAGGGGACTAGAACGTCCGCATTAGTGGCCGCAAAGGCCCGAGTGTCACCTCTCCGGGTAGTTAGTATTCCACGGATGGAATTACAGAGCTGCGTACTAGCGACTAGGTTAGCGGAGACCATAGTCAAAGAGTCAGACTACGTAATAAAGGACAAGTATTTTTGGTCTGACTCCAAAACGGCACTCACGTGGATACGGTCGGACCCACGTAGGTACAAAACGTTCGTCGCACATAGGTTAGCGGAAATCGAGAACACTACCACCCCCGCCAACTGGCGCTGGGTGCCTAGTGCAGCTAACGTAGCTGACGACGCGACGCGCGGTATACCTACGCAATTTGGAGCGAACCACCGATGGTTCATAGGGCCCGATTTCGTACGTAAAAGCGAGGAGCATTGGCCGACAGAGAAAACGCCCGCGCCCGTCGCCGATACGGGCGAAGAACGCGTTAACAAGCTCGTATGCTCGGTAGGCGCCGCGAAAAATAAGTTTGAGTACCTGCCGGAAGTATGTAGGTTCTCAAAGTTCGTACGCTTAGTCCGCGCCACCGCTAAAACACTGGTTGCCGCCGAGGTTTTTAAAGCCGCATTGCTTAAAAAGAAACCAGACACAGACATAAATAAGGGGCATTTGAATTTAGCAGAGATATTGCTTATACGCCGGAGTCAACATGAAGCCTTTCCAGAGGAAATCAAGTTAATGGAAACTGGACGGCCGATTCCGAAGAAATCGCCACTCCATAAAATCGCAGTAAAACTCGACAAAAATGGAGTCATCGTGCTGAACGCCAGAATAGATAAAGATGTACACATACCCGTTCTACACGCTAAAGAAGATTTCGTCAAGCTGCTAATACATCATTTTCATGCTCTCTACAATCACGGCAACCACTCAACAGTGATAAACGAGCTGAAACAGAGATATTATATTATCGGTCTGCGCGGTAGCATTCGTTATATAACGAATAAGTGCCAATGGTGTCGGACCTATAAGGGGACCACACTCAAGGTTCCTGTAGGCGACTTACCACCAGAGAGGCTCCAGGCGAATCAACCGCCATTTACCGCCGCAGCCGTAGATTTATTTGGCCCAATGAATATTACAATAGGCCGCCGCCGCGAGAAAAGATGGGGCGTATTATATACTTGCCTCACTACCCGAGCTGTGCACTTAGAGCTTGCCGCCTCACTTTCGGCATCCTCTATGATACTCTCACTGCGCAGAATGATAGCTCGGCGCGGCACGCCTACCGTTCTGTACTCCGACAACGCAACTAACTTCTACGGAGCAGAACGAGAAATTGCAGAGGCCAAGAAAACGCTGCCAGACAGTCTAAAGCCATTCCTGACTGAACGAGCGATCACCTGGAAAAAGATACCGCCTGGCAACCCTTCCGCCGGCGGTGCATGGGAACGACTCGTGGGCAGCGTGAAAACTGCATTGAAAGCTACACTAAAAGAGAGAGCACCTCATGAAGAAGTTCTACACACGCTGCTTCTAGAAGCCGAGCACGTAGTGAACTCCAGACCACTGACACCTGTGAATCCAGACCTAGATGTCGAGGCTCTGACGCCGAACCATTTTCTCATCGGCCGGTCGAGCGCAATGGCACCACTGGGCGTCTTCACAGACAAAGATATGTCACTGTCGTCATGGAAGACAGCGCAGAACTTAGCCGATCACTTTTGGAGGCGCTGGCAAAAAGAATACAGACCCAGCCTCCTCCCTCGGCCCAGTGCTCACCAGAACGTGCAGAAGCTAAATATAGGCGACATCGTCATCGTAGCGGACAGCTCTATGCCACGAGGAACATGGCCTAGAGGCGAAATCGCACAACTCTTTCCCGGCCCTGATGGCCACGTAAGAGTAGCCATTGTTCGCACCCGAGCGGGTGAAGTCCGCCGTCCAGTTTCCCGACTTATACCTATATACTCCACGAATGGAGACGGTGTTGGCACACGCGGGGGAGATTGTCGTATATAGCTTTTAAGATATTTTTATTGTACGTTTTGTGATTCTCTAATTTTGTGTTTTATTATTGTGTAACTTTCTATGTCTTTTAATCATCGTGTGTTTATGTTTTATTTTTATATTTCGTGCATAGTTATAAGAATCAATGTCCCACAATAAATATTACCTATTCCCTAACTTTGTAAAATAGCGTAAGCTGATTGGCCAATAAATGGATACTGACTCTGCACAACACACCCACGTGACACAGTGGGCGGGGCGCGGTCGCGCTCTCATATAAATATGACTGCCCAACCTAGCCTCGTCAGTCCATCAACAACTAGTCTACACTTAACAACTTATTAACCCTAAAATAAGTGTTCTTACTAACCCTCACACTAACCCGGTAACATGGTGGTGGTATTTCTGAGGTAATTGGCAGCGGTAGCTTCACTTCGGCCAGCGCGTTCCAGTCTTCGGCGTACGAGCTTCAAGAAAAACAGTCTACGCTCAACAGACATTGTAGTTAATATACATTAAATCATGTAAAATAATTCCATAATGTCAATAACCAGAGAGGAAAATGGGGACTACGTTTGTATGAAGAAGCGGCCGTCCCCTTTCCTTTTAACAAATACAAAATGGATAGACAGCTTCCAAGGGTCCTAAGCTTTGGGCCGTATGACATGAATATGCAACGTAAATACCTTTGGTTGCAAAATGTCGTAAAGTTTACGTGAACGTAATATTCAAAGGCTCTTTTCAGAAAAAAGTGTACTATTTACTATTTTTTTTTAAAACGGATTATTTCCGACTAACATTCACGAAGAAAACAAAGAATAAAGTATCCCCAGTTTTTCATACAAATTTTAGGTGTCAGTTTTGTGACGGTCCACACATCAACCTACATCATCCGTAATTGTGAAAATTCGTCACAAAGCTGTAACTTTTTTTTGTGCAAACTTTTTCCTTCTAACCTAACCTAACCTATAAGAGTTTTGAATGATTCAAGGTTAGTGTCACTAGACTTATATTGACCGGGATATAGACCTCATAAACAATACAAAAGGTAATCACGGTCTATATCCCGGTCAATATAAGTATAGCTAACCTAACCTAACCCAAAAGTTTTTCGATATACATATGAATGTATGGCAAACAAGCATACGGCCCGCCTAATGGTAAGCAGTCACAGTAGCCTATGGACGCCTTCAACTTCAGAGTTGTTACATTGCGCGTTGCCGACCTTTTGTCAAATGAATAAGTACTCAGGCCAGAACATCAAAACAATATTGAAAGTGTACTAATCTTTTTAAAGTACTATTAAGTATTTTTTGTTCCATTTGGAGTTGAAACTCTATTAGATCCATGGGGTCCCAGCGCGCACAAGTTGTTTGCAGAAATCGCGAAGCGTCTGGTTGACGTAACTGGTGACCGAAGAGCTGGCGGCTTCCTCGCACAACGTATCAGCATTGCAATACAGCGAGGAAATGCCGCCAGCATCCTTGGTATAATGCCTCAAGGCCTATTTTAGATTTATACTAGTTATTAATTTCGTTTACGCAGTAATACTGTATATATCTTGTATGTAAATAAATGGATCTTCTAGTGAGTAATACTAAATAATTCAAAATGGTCCGATAATATCTAATAAATCGCTAATTAATTACATCCAAATCCATTCAGATTCCATAATAGCAGACAACGGCCATAACTCCAGGCTATCGGTCCCCTGGCGACATTAACATGCAGATTGTTCCATTTCTACTAGAGATGGAATAAGGCACTTAAGACGTTGGGCAAGCCAGAGCTAAAGTTGGCCTACTTTTAGGGTTCCGTACCTCAAAAGGAAAAAACGTCTGTCTGTCCATTTATCACAGCCTGTTTTCTCCTAAACTCCTGGACCAATTAAGTTAAAATTACACATGTTGTAAGTTGTGACCCAAAGATGGACATGTAACGTAAAAAAATAATTTTAAATATGGGAGCCACTTTTGGGGAAATAAGAAAAAAAAATCGCGATTTTGGGAGTGGTCCCATACCGTTGTGCGTTGTGCGACATTAAGAAACCACAATGGCAGACATCGGCCATAACTCCGGGCTATCGGTCCCCTGGCGACATTAACATGCAGAACGTTCCGTTTCTACCAGAGATGGAAAAAAAGTCGTAAGTAACTTATATAGATTACATATTTGACTTTACCAAATAATACTACAGAGCTAAAGTTTTTTTAAAACGTAGATGTGAATATGTAGGTCATACGGAAACACTTAAAAAACTAGATGTTCCTCATGTTTTAGCATCATATATATCGATATTTTATAACACATTTCGGCTACTCAGATGTCAACACATTTGCCTTTATGGACGGGTACCACAACAAGGGTACAAAGAGTAGGTATTTCAACATCCATCCATCTAGAGACCATAATGGCAGACAAAGGCCATAACTCTTGGATTTCGGTCCCCTTGGCGACATCATGCAGATTCACTAGACTTATATTGACCGGGATATAGACCGTGATTACCTTTTGTGTTGTTTGTGAGCTCCCGATATCTAAACAAACTAACCGTGACCGTAACCGTGAATCATTCAAAACTCTTATCATGCAGATTGTTCCGTTTCTACTAAAAATGGAATAAGAGATAAGAAAAATAGATAAACGTCCCAATTTCTCGAGTACTATTCTTTCTATGATAGCATATACCTCGAGAAATTGGGACGGGCACCGGCGTCCAGGGTGTTAGCAGAATACGCCAATTCGTATCCGGCCTCCACTGGAGCGCTGCAATACTAAAGCAAAAGTGACTTTGCTTTAGTATATGACACCTATTTCACTTTATTATTTGTATATAGTTGCGTGTACTTAAAATAAATATCATTAATATAATTAATAAAACAATATGATTTGTCCCCAAAGTTGTTCCCACACTATTTACAATCAGCCATAACCGTCTCAATCGGATTCCGTCTAATGTATAATATATAGATATGGATCTGCCCATGAATGTTGGAATTATACATGAATTACCGGCCATTAGCTCTAGTATCTTCAGTTATGAGTGATGGTGACATTAAGTTTCTTGTGCATGCAACGCATGTTCCTCTGTGTGTTAATATTTCCAAAATTCGGTATTTCGGTGGTGTTTGCGAACAACCAGTTTACAAGGCGTTTGTGACGACCTCTCAAGGCCCTGAAAGTGCTAGCTGAAGAAGGACCAGGATCCCCGAAAATCATCGGCGTGTGCTCAAAGGTTAGTGGCTATCCCATAATGGTTGATTGCAATGCCTGTCCAAAGTTTCATATGCTAGGGAACCTAGGACCAACTGAGTTATCGAAGGGTTCATAAATACGTGAACAGTTGTTATACTGTCAGTTATATTTCCGTACTCTCCGTTCCCAGGTAAAAGTCAGTTTACCTTCAAAGCGGGTTCCAATTTCAAATTTCCGTGCTGATCGCGTCCGGCGCTTCCGTACCGCGACTGACCGGCCGTGCTATTACAACTGCCTAACGAACGTAGGCGAGTCTAGGGCTTTCAAGGTAACTGACATTTAATCAATATTTCTTTTTCTCGTAAGTGTTTAATTACTTACTGACTTAAACTTTAACGATTTTTACTCATTATTATTCACAAACGCCGACGTTTCGAGGACGGCGTTGTCCCCGTGGTCTTGAAGAAGACTGGCTGAAGTTGACATCAACATCTTCTCTTCTAGTTTTTCGAACTACCCGCACTTGGTCTTGTTTATTAACTTGAACGTTTTGCGCACTAGGTATGTCACCGAATCGACACACAACACTCACGATATTCGATTTTTCAACTTGCAATATTTGTTTTCGCTTACATTTACTAATGACTTACTTACATTCAGAGATTATCAAATTTTAAAATATTTAAAATGTTGTTCTTTTATTTTATCTATTTATGTTATGGAGATCCAACAGCTATCAAAACAAAAAAGCGCCATTGAATTAGAGATGTAAAAGCCTATTACAGGATCACATGCGGCGAAGGACGACGCTACAGGAGAAACACTGGAATATGGTTAATTTGTATGGAGACACAAAGCCCTGTATAAGGGAAAGGGCGGAAATAGATTATACCTTATATTACTCTCCAGATTCGATACCTATTCGGTCTGTATCGCATTGGGGGGTGAAGGTTATCTCCGTAATCAAGGGCTTGATAGGAAAAATGACGTGGATTTGGCTCCAGAAAGGGTGAAAAAAGCGTGGCAGTGTAGAACCAGCAGCATCGTGTCTCATAAAGAAGAGAGCTGATATAGAGGTGTTTCTTTTTTTTATAGCTTTATTTATTTATTTAATACATTTATGGTTAAACGGCATTACAGCAAAAACCAATGCGCCGAGAAACTTAAGCTAACAAAATATTTCATTTCAAGAAAAATATAATACAAAATTAGGTACAAGATACAAAATACACAGGAAGAAGAGATATAACAAACACATCACATAACATAGTGTTTATGAAAAATTAAATGTTTATTCCGGGAGAAGAGGCTCCTCATGAGTATATAATTTATTGCGAAACATTCATCATGCGTATCCACAAATTTCTGCTCGTATAACCTTCAAAAAGTTAGTAGAGCATCAAAAATCGTGCTTACACTGGTTGCTTATATCATTCGAAGCTTTAATATACGTGATTGGGATGTCCTGTATTGTGTAGTGATTCTATTCAAGCGTCGGGTGAACTGAGGCGGAAATGACGAAGGAAAAGTGGTAGTCCGGGCGTCTGTTGGACAGGCGTCCAAGTTCATGTCAGACTATTTGAAAATCACGCTGACTCTATATCAAGACACAAGCAATTCGATTTAAATAGTTTACATTTATTTTTTTCATGATATAAATTACAGTACAACTTTGCCTTTTAAGCCAAAATTATAAGAATTCACATCACGATCGTCAAACAGTAAAAACTAACATGCAAGAATTCCATTCCTCTATACACGGTGGCAAAAAAATTAGTACATAGTACATTTTCGTTGCCAGGGAGGTTTTGGGATTATACTGAGGAACCAATGGGACTTTTGGCTGGTCCATTTTCTTTCTATGGGAGGGTATTTATATCGATAGGCACGTGACACAGGAAAATATAATTGTGATGAAAATATTTGCTGCACACCAGTACTCCTTGAATTCCAAACAAAAAAACAAGTTATACCGAGACAGCGAAAACTTTAGTTCATTATTTTTACATTTCAATTTACCATTGGTTTCGGTACCTAGCTTATAAGTCTCAAAATCCCAAATTGCCCCATGTAAGTACTTGTATAGAAAATAACCAGTATTTTTTTAATGATGACGCAATTAACTTCCTTAAACTATTTATAGCTAAGAATAATAAGAATATACTCTCGAGCAAACCACCTTTCAAACCACAAAAACTTAGAATTTTATAATTAGTATATACACTTGCTTATACATTTTTGGTATGTTTGCACCTTTCATATGTATCATATGTATAATGTATATATTATATTTAATGTTTAACTTTTTTCATCAAATCGATCGAAAAAGATCGCTCAAAGAGACGAGTTGGTTTTTTGTTAGGTATTACTAATTTCCATCTGTAAGTATATTTCTTGCATATTTACATATACTTTTAGTATTCTTTATATTGATAAAGTAGGTACCTACCTATATAATACACCTACATACATATTTCACCCTTTCGGAAACAGATCTAAGACCCGTTTAAACCCTTCAAAGGTTTCCTTGAGGTTAAACCACAAATCTTCAGTCTAATTAAGCTTTAAAGTAACCAAGGAGACCATAAAAGCAACTAGGAACAGGTAATGACCGTCCTTTTGCGGAAGGAAAAGAAAATGGCGGACTTTAGCTGTAATAGTTGATCCAATCAATGGATGTAAGGGATCTCGAAAAAGAATTCTCTTTTCCGTTTCCGTTTTTAGAACGGCAGTCGCGTAAAAACTTTTTCCTTTACCGATTCAAGAGTCTCAGGCCAATTCACGAGCTGACATCAAACCGATATTTGAATCATATCAGTTAGCTGTCATATAAAATATGGTCAAGGTTGTATTGAACTTAATAAGGGCTGATCACGACGGTCGTTGTAGAGATCTTTGGGGGATGCCTATGTCCAGCAGTGGACGTTTTTCTGCTGATCGAATCTATCGAACGCTGATATCTCGAAAAACACTAGAGGAAAGCATGCGCGGTATAGTCGAAGAAATATATTTTCACCTATGATGAATGTTATCGCTAATGGCTCGTTTACAAGAGAGTAATAAAACAATAACCGCCGGTTTTCAAATTTGTTATGGTTTTGATATTAATATGATACGAATCCCCGCGCTTATTGGTGCGTATGAGATGGACTGCGAGTTAAGCTGCCGTTCGAATTCAGACTGCACCAGCGTTAGCTGCATCAGTAATGCTGTGAGACATTGCTGCCGACTGCACCTTCTTGAGGTATCTCGCTTGCATTTACTGTTTGCGAATCGTGTCAAAGTCTATGATACGACTTTATCTATCAAAACTTTAGCAAATTGTAAAATAAGAATATGCTCCATATCATTATTATTCATTCTGCTTCATTTTTCAAGCCAACGGTACCCCAGAGACTCACATCATAAGCATACAAAGTAAGCTACTAAAGTGTGGAAACTTAAGTTGAAATCTCTTACAAACACTCTTTGAACCCTGGAGACACGGTGGTACGTGCTAGTGTCAGCATTTTATTTAGATTTTTCTAGAATTCTACATAAGTCCTGCCCTGGGGATGCCGCACGTGTTGGCTGTTGTTTTTGTTCAGTTGAGGGCAAAAATAGAATTGAATGATAAAGATGTTAGTGTTTAAATATTAAAACTACCTGTCTAGATATTTTTGTTTCTATCCCTTGTGTCTCAATTTTATTTAAGTGCACCTTTTTACAAAACAAATGAAAATTCGGTCGATAGTTACTCATGAAATAAAACTATGAAAACGGATTATATCGCGTATATTGAATTTATAATACATCCCGACGTTTCGAACCCTTTACAGCGTTCGTGGTCAACGGGTGTCACGCTATTTTTTTAACAGTTTTGAATGATTCACGGTTAATTTCACTAGACTTATATTGACCGGGATATGGACCGTGATTACCTTTTGTATTGTATTAGAGCTCCCGATATTTCGACGCAGTTTACCCGTGAACAAGATGCATGTAAGATGCGCTGGTGGCCTAGCGGTAAGAGCGTGCGACTTTCAATCCAGAGGTTCAAACCGGCTCGTACCAATGAGTTTTTCGGAACTTATGTACGAAACATAATTTGATATTTATACCAGTCGCTTTTCGGTGAAGGAAAACATCGTGAGGAAACCGGACTAATTAATCCTAACAAGGTCTAGTTCCCCCTCTGGGTTGGAAGGTCAGATGGCAAAAACTAGTGCCTACGTCAATTATTAGAATTAGTTGTCAAGCAGACCCCAGGCTCCCATGAGCCGTGGCAAAATGCCGGGATAACGCGAGGAAGATGATGATGACTCTCTCTCAGGTCAGTCGCTCATACTGTCTGAGGATAGTGGTCAGTATCGGGATTGCATCTTGAGTGGATGATCTGCTTCCACCGGTTTCTGTCCAACGCCAAGAGGACGTATTTAGATTTAACCTCAAATTGTTTCTCATGTCTCTTTATTAAAAGCTACCCAGGTAGCAAAGTGACATCAGCGACGTACAAGTGACGTCATTTACACGTCATAACAACGTAACGGACGTCATAATGACGTATAAATGCTACCTGGGTAAAAATAAGCTAATAATTAATGTTAATATTATCTACTTCTATATCTATCTGGTTCCTATATAGGTATATCTTGACCCTATACCTATATATCTGGATAGGTATTTATATTTTACGGTGCTGTATGTAGTTACGTATTGTTGTGTAAAGATTTAAAACTAATATTTTGCGTTATTTTGATTAGAATTCTTACAACTTCGGGGACAAAGTAAATTATTTCAGTTTATAAATAGAATCCATACTAATCTGTGTGTTCCCTCTTCACGCTTAAACCGCTGAATCGATTTAGATGAAATTTGGTATAGAGATAGGTTGAGTCCCTGAGAAGGACATAGGATAGTTTTTATCCCGAAAATCATCCCTTAAGAAAGTAAAAAGCGGGGTGGAATTGAGATAATTAATGAAGTGCCTGCTAATTTGTGTGCATAATATGCTCAAATTGAATGTTTGCTATGAGAACTTTTCCAGGCGCTACACTTACTGTAGCTGCTGTTACTAAGTCCACGCAAACGAAGTCGCGGGCAAAAGCTAGTTCTTATATAATTTATTTAATTCGTTTCTTTTTTTAATCGTTACCTAACTAAGATCCGTTACTATTCGATCGTTATGATTAAAGATCCGTACTGTCCGTTGAAAATTAATCAAGCCCCAGTCTAGACAATGCTTATAAAACGAGCAAGATCTAAGATTCTTCTCACGTTTCACACTTTAAAGTAGAGCATTGGGTCGTCCTAGTACGTAACGTTCCTACGTTCGTTCTGCAACTGCAGGAAATAAAGTTTTCATATCTTTGAAATGATCATTAGTATATACTATATATCTTGAAATTTAGAAGGCGAATGAAACGAATGAATAAGCACAGTCACAGGCACAGTCTGCACTATCCGTCTACCGCGCGTACATATATTCGAGACTCCGATATGGTGTGGTCTTATGGGGAGCCAGCACTGACGCACACGATCTCGTTGTCCTGCAATGTATACGAATATTGGCAAATATACGGATCCCAAATAGTTGCCGTCCCTTTTTGGTGTCCTTTTACGTCTCTCGATGAACTGTCCGTAAACGTGTTAAATAAGGAGCACGCTCTTTTCTTAAAAATTTGAAAGTCGTATCGGTTAGGAAAGTCCATTCCACAGTTTAGCTGTACGAGTCAGGAATTTTAAGGAGAAACACACATTTGAGGACAGCAAAGCCTACCTAGAAATGGTGAAGATGGAATATCTTGTCGCATAGAACAATAGCGGAAAGAAGCGGCAGGTCTATGTTTGTCGGAGATAAAATCAAAATCATGAAAACGATAATAAAACTGATTTAAACTAACACGATTTTCACTCATAATTTTAAAACTAACACGCGACTTAATCGCGTACAAACTTACGTTTATTTATGGCCTGACGTTTCGAACGTGACGTTACGTTCGTGGTCACAGGCAGACTGGCGAGGAATTGTATCAACATCATCTTGCCAATCAAGAAGATGTTGATACAATTCCTCGCCAGTCTGCCTGTGACGTCACGTCACGTTCGAAACGTCAGGCCATAAATAAACGTAACTTTGTACGCGATTAAGTGCCAGTTGCACCATCCGCACTTGACAGACTGATCAACGTCACCCGGCGCGCCGCGGCGGTTTACTATGAAACTATCCATACAATAAAATTTAGCGAACTCTTTAACGATCACGAACAGTTGGTGTTAGTTTTAAAATTAACAATAATAAAATTCAGAAATTACCCTTTGCCGAGTTCCATACCTAATACCTACGTTCTTAATGTCAGAATTATAATACAAGCATAAAACCTTACCAGCACGCTAGCAATTAAAATTTAATTATAACATACCATATTATTTAACATTAATTTATTCGTGACGAATTAATCCTACCTTTTAATTCAGGTATTAAGTTATGAATTTAAAATAACGAATAACTGGATATCTCGATTTAACGTAAATTCTCTAAGATCGGTATTAAAAAGTAAGACAGTTTAATCTTTAGTTAAAAGGTGATTATGTTTAATATGTGATTATCATCAATTTATGTTGATGGTCATTTTCATCTTCATAAGTTCTACCTGCCAATAAAATAACTATGTATATCATATTTTACTTGTACAAATGTACAGTAAGTATATACTTGTGTTGAAAGTACTTAATTGATATTTTCTGTATAAGTTCCTAGAAATTCATTGGTTGAATACCTACCCGATCTCAGGTTCCACCATGCTAGTAAATAATTTTTATATTTGCTAGTTTGTAACGATGTTAACGTGTATGGGCATTTTCAATTAAAAGTGTACCGTGTACCAAATACTTCTTTTCGAATCCATCAACTTTTGTGTTATTTCTACTCAGAATCACGAGGTACTAGCAATATAAAAAGAAAAAAAAGTTCCCAAAAAAATGTCAGATTTGTAACGCACTTTCACATACATTTTGTATGGACCGTTACAAAACTGTCGCCCAAAATTTGTATGAAAAACTGGGGACACCTTTTTTCTTTGTCTCATTCGATAGTACTAGTGATTCTGAGTCTACATAATCCAAAAGTTAATGGTTTTTCGAAAAAAAGTAAATGAAGGGTACACGGAAAGAAGAGTCACTTTAGGAACATTTTGAGTAATCGCGGTTTTAAAATTTGGATCCATGTTAAATGTATGGTAATTCCGTGACCAGGTCTTTTTTAACTAAAAAAAAAGTTGTGTTATATATATTATACAGTGGTAGCAAAAGATATATAACTAATAGTTCATTAAGAGCTCTACATTTTTAAATGAAAATCTTATTTTCCGAAAAAAGTGACTAGACATGTTCTTTCCGTGTACCCTTCAAATGGTACCATTTTTTCTAAAAACCCCCGTGTCACGTTTATGTATGCCATAAAGGAAAATCTCTAGTTTTATGACACAGCTAAACGAGCAGACAAATCACCTGGATGGTGTGCATTGCAAGTGCGTTTCAGGCATTTAAGATGTGAATATGTGTCCTTGAATGTTTAGAGGTCGTATAATGTCCGGTAATATCGCGGACGAAAGTCTCCGTAATTTTTTTAAATTCAGAGTTCTTCTATTTCCGCTTTTGCATAAGATTTCCATGATAAGAGTTGTTAGTGTTCCTTAACATCTGTAGGAACGAGCCGTCAAAACCTGACCCAGTTCCGTAACTTATTCCTAGTTTATTAAAACTGCGTCCAACTCCAACAGGAGACGGTATTTCAGTAAAAAAATATATTTAGAAGATTCACAGAAAGTTACATCATTTTTATTTATTTATTTATTTAATCTTTATTGCACAAAAGAAAATACAATCGTACAAAAGGCGGACTTAATGCTATGAGGCATTCTCTACCAGTCGACCTTCGGGCAAAGCAGATAATTTGTAGGCGGTGCAACATAGTGAATACATATATACAAGTATAGTTAAATAATGGATAGGCATAGACATACATACATATATCTGTATATATAATATTCATATTAATACATACATACAAATACATAAGATATCAGATGAAACTTTCAAAACAGAAACACTAAGAATTCATCGTTCTGCCAGCAATTTTTCCATTTTACTCTACCATAAGACTTTGGGAGTTTATTATTAAGCCATTATCGGTATCATGATTCAACAATTTATTAAAATTTTGATATATAGTTTGTCAAAGGACAATCTCATTTCAAACAAAAACAGAGAGAATCATACTATTTTTGTTTTTCACTCAAAAGAAAAGGATGAGTATAGTTTTTTTTTATCGATCGATGAGTAGGATCGAGAAAAGTGGCGCTGTCTTGTGTCGGAGGCCTAGTCTCATTTTGGGTCGCTGAGCCAACGGAGTAAATAAGTAAGTATAGTTTTTTTTGTTCTTATTACTGCCAATTTTTGACTAACTATAGTTATAACTATAACTAACTAACTATAACTATAGTTATAGTTATAACTATAGTTATAATTTTCTTAGCACGATTTGCAGTGCTTCTCGCGCGCACTAATGGTTTTAATGAAAATAATAAAAATATTATACTATGCAGAGGCCGCTGGTGTAGAAAAGCGCATAATCATGAGGGGGCTTATGTGACTTGACTTTACTTCTTGGATTTACACCCCCTCTTAAAATAACAAGGTGTTTTAAACGGTGTTACGCTTACACGTACAATCTCCTTTTTAAAAGACCGCACACATCACGAGCCCCAAATTGCCCAAAGTTAGCAAATTTATCAAAACTCCGGAACTCTCGCTATCGGACTTCCGAAATTCGCGTTTGAGAGATTCCAGAATTTTCGGATAGCCCCTACTGTGTGCTTTTAATATCGTGTGATGTTTGAAAGTTTTAGTTTTTATATCGTGAAGTTAAGTTTGTGTAATTTCTAGACTTGTTTTCTAGACTTATCTCCACCCGAAACTTAGTTCGCGTAGAAGTTGTAGAAAACTGTCAAACCTAAGGTCCTCAACTAAAAACACTATGTATTTTCTGTCTAGAAATCCCGACGCCATAACAAAAGTATATATTAATCAAGAGGCCAATTAAAAGTTACAGTTTGACATCAAAATGATATCTAAATAATGTCATGTATATTTGTCATTTGCGCGTGCATTTTTATGTCATAATGTACGTTAAAATTGTCCCTTCAGAACTTTGATGTTGCACCAAAAAATCTTGAGAAGGATGTTTTTTTTATAGCTAATATACTTCTGTATTGAGATGTAATATATTCAGTCTATACATATAAGTTTGGAGTATTTTTTCAGGTATCCATTACCAACTGAAAATCGCGTCAATGTTACAACAAATGCTATAACAAAATCGCAATTTACACGGATATCCCCGTAGGGATGCCAAATCCCTACGGGGATATCCAATTTCTACAGCAAGCGCTAAAAGGCGTCGCTCGGTCAAGATTATTTCATCTGTATTTTATAGTTTTAATAGAAAGATGAATAAGATGGTACCTACTATTATGTTAGCACTAAGTAGCCACCCAGGTAGCAAAGAGACGTCAGCGACGTCATAATGACGTAATTATGACGTCATTGTGACATCATTATGACATCGCTGACGTCATAATGACGTATATATGCTATCTGGGCATGAAACTAGTTATTATAAATATTTTTACTTGAATGTTATTGTAATGTGACAAAAGCAATGTCTAATGACTTGCAACATTTTTCATACTACATTGTTAGTTCGTTACTTAGTAAAGTTATTAGTCAATATAGTTATGTACATTACCTAAAGCTTTTTAATGTGCTTTATGTTAAAAGCCGTAGTAACGTCATTTTCAATAACGGGCGGGGTGCGTTCGAAAACGAGTCAAGTTCCGCAACTAGAAAAGAAACGCAGAAATTTGTCAAGCGCGGATTATAGCCGTAGGTAATTGAGATTACCACTTTGCAGAATTTGCGAAATTTACGAGTGTACGCCATTACGGCCTTCTGTCAATTTGCGAAATTGGTATGAATTTAAATTATACTCGTAATCCAAGTTGTATTTACCTACTGCTTAATTCCGTATATATATTTATTTCATTGTAATTAAACTTGGCATATAGAATGACGTAAGGTATATCTAGGTCTGTAATTAGTTTACATAGCTCCAGTTTATAAAACAGACGAAATAGAATAGAATGCTACCTGGGTCGAGCTTGCCGGGGACTTAACAAAACAAAATTAAAAAGTAAGGAAAAACAACAAGTGTACGCAGTGAAAAAATAGGTAAATGAATGTCTTTCTTTTTGCCTATCAAGTTGTTAATGTTAATGTAAAATAATTTCACATAACTTTCTCAACCTTGCATTTTCTTGTTTCAACAATTGCCTCTTAGATGTCGAGGAACCTTTGAAGTTTGCACGCGACGATATAAACGGCCAAGTGCGAGTCGGACTCCGGCACCGAGGGTTCCGTACTTTTTAGTATTTGTTGTTACAGCAGCAATCATCTCTGAAAATTTCAACGGTCACGGTTTATGAGATACAGCCTGGTAACAGACAGACGGACAGGCGGACAGCGGTCTTAGTAATAGGGTCCCGTTTTTACCCCTTGGGTACGGAACCCTAATATTTTCTAGTACCTATAAAGTAAAAGACTTTTTATGAACATACCGGTCAAGGCTTAATTATGCCAAGGTCATAATAATAACGCCTACGAGTCTTATTTCTATTGTTCAGCTAGTACAGACTAATAAATAATAAACTACTAAGATCAATGTGGGTAAGACTGGCAATTTTTTTTATTTTTATTTCTTCTATTTTTTAACATTAATTTTCTTTTGACATATCGCAATATAAATTGTTTTACTTTGAATATGTACCCGTGTAGAGTAATATATATATATATATATATATATATATATGAAGCCGATGGGTTCGAATCCCGGTAAGGGCATTTATTTGTGTTATGAGCACAGATATTTGTTCCTGAGTCATGGGTGTTTTCTATGTATTTAAGTATTTATATATTACATATATCGTTGTCTGAGTACCCATAACACAAGCCTCCTTGGGCTTACCGCGGGACTTAGACAATCTGTGTAAGAATGTCCTATAATATTTATTTATATATATATATATATATATATATATATATATATATATATATATATAATCTTCTCTAGAAATTCGGTCAGGATCCGTATCATACACAGACATGTGGTAATAGTTAAGTGAATAAAATAAATAAATATTATAGGACATTCTTACACAGATTGTCTAAGTCCCGCGGTAAGCCCAAGGAGGCTTGTGTTATGGGTACTCAGACAACGATATATGTAATATATAAATACTTAAATACATAGAAAACACCCATGACTCAGGAACAAATATCTGTGCTCATAACACAAATAAATGCCCTTACCGGGATTCGAACCCATCGGCTTCACAGGCAGGCCTACCCACTAGGCCAGACCGGTCGTCAAAAATCTCAATATATATTGATATCTAGTGTAATTGTCAATTGCGATAGCTAGTACATTCATCTATGCTTGTTACCTAAGCTGGAAAGGCCATTTGAACTGAATGTGTAAATTGTGAAATTGATTTAACTAACCGCACAAGTGAGAAGCGGACGCTGGCGATTTGAACGAATTATACAAATTATATTACACAAACTGGTAGTATATTTTTTTTATGTATTTAGAAACAATATAACGCTGACAGTTCCATGCCTTATAACTTAGGAAAAACAAATTATTTCGTTATTTTGATCCTTGTTTTTAGATACCAGTGGTTACACTAATACCGATATTATATAAATTGTAAAGTAAAATCCCACCAAAAACATTTCATGTAAAATGTTGCCAAGACGAAACCATAAGGCTCGCACTGTCAAAAAATTATCAGACCTTTTGTAGAGCCAAGCTTCTAACTCTACAGGCCCTAACTTCACACTCTACACCTTAGTCGAATTATATGGCTTGGCCGTTTCGCTACTGTCACATGGGCGTAAGGTGAAAAATGTATTCACTATAAATTATTTTGTATGTAACAAAACGGCCAAGCCACATATTTTAACTAAGGTGTAGAGTTTGTGGGCCTGTAGAGTTAGAAGCTTGTCTCTACAAAAGATCTGATTCAAAATCAAAATTTGACTTTTGTGACCATCTGGTAACACTGAAGAAATCGCTGTTTTTCACCCCTTGAGCCGCATTGTGTTCAGTAACGATTTAGGGCGGCGCTCATTCTGTATTCCGGCAGTTGATGACTCGGTTCAGAGAAAAACATAGTACTTCAACATTCGTAGAATTCTGACGTCAATACTTCGAAGAAGCCCGACCTCATCAATAATTATTACAGAAATATAGCCTTGGCGATTGTAATATAATATAATATTGTTTTTTCTTTAATAACCAGAAAACTCTTTCAATATTGTTTCAACGTATTTGCAACTTCGTACAACTTTGCAAAGTCCATCTATTGTGATCAAAAGTCGCCCGTTGCGGAGTTTTTTGAATTCAAAAGACAGACAACGCAATCATTTAACACATAACAATTGTTATGTTTTATTTTATTTTATAATCCATAAAGAATTAATGTTTTTGTACATAGCAAAATTGTGACAAATGAAAACTATGCGCAAATTAGATTCATACTAGTATTCCTAACCCTTCAAACCCTTTTACGGACCAGATTACAAAATCGGTACACGATTCAAGCCTAATGGTCATCGTCTCTTTACAGTCCTAATAATTCTTCATAAGAAAAAATACCAATAAATATTACGCTACGACGACGCTTCCTGGGGCCCATTTCTCGAACGATATTAGACTAATATTATTAGTGTGTTGCTATGGAAACTCATACGATTTTTTATTTATTTATTTATTTTATAAATACGTTTACACGACTTTACAGTAAACCAATACGTCATGAAACTAACACATAACAACATAGAATCATTACACTAAGTATTACATTACATTTCACACACGGATAACAAACATTACGTTACACTCGAGGGCCTAGCATCCATCACCTCACAGAACCTCAAGCATTCGTTTCTCACAGCCACCCATCGCCATGCAATCAGATCGCATTCCGGTGCTGACGCCAAGAGAGAGAGCGCGCGGCAGTGGCGAGTTTCTTCGCGACACAGTTCGCGCAGCCGGATTTGACATTTCGTGGACTAATAATATTAGTATAATACCTTTCGAGAAATGGGCCCCTGTGCGGACTTGTTTGAACTTGTTCGTGCTCGTAGCGCTCTCATTCTACGCGCGTATAATTTACGTTAAAATACCAAAAGGTGTTATTTAATTTATTTATCAGGTAAGTTGACATTTTTTGTATGGTAATTTTATCTTGTGAGCGTTTTGGGGTTACCTTGTAAGCCCGCAAGTTTTTCACAAATAAATAAAAAATTAAAAATTACAGGTTGGTCTATTATTTCATAATATTTATGTGTGCCCTATAATGGGTTAAAGGCTAATACTCTGGAAGATAAAGGAATAGGGCTCTTGTCAGAGCCCTTATCAGTCGAGACACGTTTCGTCTACGTCAACAATAAATTAATGAAATTAACGGTATCGCCAGTCGAGTAGGTTTCGGCACGTTCTGATCAGTTTCCTAATTACATTACATTAACATTAACGAAGGTGTTCGTGGATTTGCGAAGTCGGCATGCTTATTGATTGCAGAATTGGATATATCCTAAGCATCATACAGCTTCTTCTTTTTCTTCTTCTTGTTAGGGGCTATATAAATTTACTCATATTTTGGATTTGTAAGTATTTCATTAGTATTGTTGTTATTTTCATTTTTATTTTGACGATCATGATAGAAATTCTAATATTTTTGACATTAATGCAAACTTATAATTTATTTTATTTAAAAACTGTAATAGATGTCATATATTAAAGAAAAAGTGACGAAGCCCTCCAGTGGTGAAGGCCGGATTCGAACCGGCGTCTTTAGCTATCGCGGCTAACGCCATGAACCCCTAGGCCACCCCGCCACAGTTACAGTATTACAGTTTTTAATTTATATATAGTAGTGTGACTACTTTAAAAAACACAAATCAAAATATTTAATAAAATAATTTGATTTGTTCCCAAACTTGTTTATTTTATTTACTTTAAACTTTATTGCACAATATAAAAAATAAAGTACAAATGGCGGACTTAATGCCAAAAGGCATTCTCTACCAGTCAACCACCAGGCTAAACAGAAACAGTGATAGGTGCAGGCATTGAACAAAAAAAAGCAGAATAGGTAACTTAAAACAAAAAATATAGCGATAAATAATACACACTACCGAAAATAAACTTACATACTTCAAACAGCTGCAGGATCTTTTTGATCTCGAGAGACTTTAACTCCTCCGGGCGCAATATATGTCCGCCCAGGATTATGTCACGAGTACGCATTAGGGAAGGGCACTCTGAGGATATGCAGGGGCGTCTCCTCTGCCTCCATAATACAGTTTGCAATTGTTCCCCATAGTGTGCATGTGCTTATTTAGGCCGAAGTGCCTGGTAAGCACCCTTACCAAGTACACACAGCTTATAGTTAACATCAAAGTAGCGAACCAGTACGCGTCAAAAGTATCTAGAGAGACCAATACAAGGAACGATTTTGATAGCACACGCAGTGCAAGTGTTATTTTAAACGTCACTCTTCTATGAAATTATGACGTGTAAATAACACTCGCAATGCGTATGCTATCAAAATCGTTGCACTTATCTTGGTCTAACTATATGATTCTTTAAAGGGGCCCACTGACCATCAGTCCGCCGGACGATATCGGCCTAGCCTCAAATTTTCCGAGATTCGAATCTTTGTAGGCAGGGCCACTCCCGACCGCACCGACCTAGGAGGCCATTATTTAGGCGAAAGGGGCCCACTGACTATCAGTCCGCCGGACGATATCGGCCTGTCAGTTAGAACAAAACTTTGACAGTTCCGAGCAACTGACAGGCCGGCATCGTCCGGCGGACTGATAGTCAGTGGGCCCCTTTATAGCTTAAAGGGACCACAGATTGCCTATTCGCCGGATGATATTAGTCTGTCAGTTAATCGCAAAAGGTCACACACTAACAGTTCCATTTCAGGTTTCGGCCTGACGACTAAATTCATAAAAACCGAGTGTGTGTGGCCGCTTGTCGATTTCGGTCAGCGTCGACAGATATCGGCCGGACAGTCCGTGGTCTTGGGGCACAAACTGATGACCCTCAACTGCTAGTGTGTAATCGCAGAGGTGGCAGCAAGCCATTGCCTGCAGACAATAATCGCTTATGTGTGTAGACGTTATTGGCCTAGGATGGCAGACCGCCCGATAAGGCCAGAGACTGCAGGCGGACTGGTAATGGATGGGCCCCTAAACAAAGAGAGACGTCTATATAATCATCATCATCATCATCATCATCATGTCAGCCGATAGACACAGGACATAGGCCTCCCCCAAGGCTCGCCACGGCTCGGCTCGGTCTATATATATATATATATATATATATATATATATATACATATATATATATATATATATATATATATATACCTATATATATGCAAAACAATTAAACTGCATCAGATACGTTTTAAAGCGAACTGTAGAGATTTATTGTAATTAAAACTGTACGTAAAAACTAAAATTTCACTCTAGCCCCCTCTTAACATTAAACACAAACTCACTGTATACCTACAATAAATTGGAGATTTCTTTCAGTGGCGACTCGCTAGTTAATGTCAAAAATTACCAACTCAGTTGTCACACTTGTCAGACTGATTTTAAATTGAATTCGTATTAAATTGTGCGTCTGAACACAGGCGAATAATTCTCAAAATCCTTGTCAGCGTTGGAAGTCGCCAGCAACATGCTGAGATGAGACATTTCGTGGCACTCTCCTTTTTATGTTTTTCTGTTTTGTATATTAAAAAAAATTGGGTTTGTGTTGTGTGCTTACGAATAAATTATATCGCGTATGAAATAAAACTATGAAAACGGATTATATCGCGTATATTGAATTTATAATACATCCCGACGTTTCGAACTCTTTACAGCGTTCGTGGTCAACGGGTGACTGAGGAAAAATTACAAAATGCAAAAATACCCACATACTAAAATAATGAACAATCATAGACTACAAACTTTAAGGCTGGTTGTACATGCAAAATCGGTTCATAAGGCTAGTTATACACTATAATTATTTTTCAAGTAAAGATATATATTTATACGCGATAAAAATAAACTATGCCGGCTCCAACCCTACACCACGGACCCGAGAAGATTTAAATCCCTCCTAAATTGTAGGAGGGTATCCCAATATGGGACCGGCAACAAACTCGGCGGGACACATCTTTTCAAAACATCAGAATGTCCAGCATCATCCAACACTACGGTCTCACAGTCTATGTCTCGCTTGCTCCTTTATCAGGTGGACTACAGGATCCCAAGCTGGTGGTAGAGAAAAGCCATCTTCCCTATTAAAGTTTGGATATTTCTTAATCTCAATGGCCTCGCGCAGCATTCTGGGTATGTAACGCTTCTCCTTGGCAAGAACCAGAGGCTTATCAAACTTGATTGAGTGATTGGCTTTATCCATGACATGCTCACAGACAGCAGACCTGATGCCTGATGCCGGGGCTGATGTCAAGCACCGTCGACCTAGGTCTGCTGTCTGTGAGCATGTCATGGATAAAGCCAATCACTCAATCAAGTTTGATAAGCCTCTGGTTCTTGCCAAGGAGAAGCGTTACATACCCAGAATGCTGCGCGAGGCCATTGAGATTAAGAAATATCCAAACTTTAATAGGGAAGATGGCTTTTCTCTACCACCAGCTTGGGATCCTGTAGTCCACCTGATAAAGGAGCAAGCGAGACATAGACTGTGAGACCGTAGTGTTGGATGATGCTGGACATTCTGATGTTTTGAAAAGATGTGTCCCGCCGAGTTTGTTGCCGGTCCCATATTGGGATACCCTCCTACAATTTAGGAGGGATTTAAATCTTCTCGGGTCCGTGGTGTAGGGTTGGAGCCGGCATAGTTTATTTTTATCGCGTATAAATATATATCTTTACTTGAAAAATAATTATAGTGTATAACTAGCCTTATGAACCGATTTTGCATGTACAACCAGCCTTAAAGTTTGTAGTCTATGATTGTTCATTATTTTAGTATGTGGGTATTTTTGCATTTTGTAATTTTTCCTCAGTCACCCGTTGACCACGAACGCTGTAAAGAGTTCGAAACGTCGGGATGTATTATAAATTCAATATACGCGATATAATCCGTTTTCATAGTTTTATTTCATGAGTAACTATCGCGGTAACCGAAGACAATATTATATCGCGTATATTAAATTTATAATTATACGGTACGAGGTATTATACGGATAGGTACGAGTTTTCAAAAGGAATTTGACAGACCAGACTCTGATGACAGTGATGAAGTGATGACACTCAATTTGACACAGAATATCGGTAGTTTAGTATTTATTCTAATTGTAGGGCGACCAAGCATGTCGTAAATAAATTAATAACTTTTTTTTAACGCGACTAAAAAAATGACGTTAATCACAACACAACAAAACAACAAAAACAAATAAACAAAACAAGCCTTGTTCATATCATATCATATCATATCATATCATATCATATCATTTATTCCATTGTAATCATGTTCATTTGTACATACTGGTCTTACATATTGGTCAAGTAGGTACATGATACCCTGCTAGGGTGTACAATATTGGATCTTAAACTACTTATTTTGAACTTATACCTAGTTTTAATTTCTTATATAAACTTTTAAATAAAATTGTGTCAAAAAAAACAACCAATAATAATAAGATAAAACTAATTCATGCGTTAATCATTAATAATCATAAATTATGGTCATACTCATACTCGAATGAAATTTAACAATAAATTATTAATAGTTATCATAAAATTCATAAACAATTTAATCATTTCGCATTATCCAGACTTTCATCATTAAAAAATTCAAAATTCAAAATTCATCGGCAGTGACTTGGAGGACGTGTTTTATTTATAGGGCCTTTATTTTAAGTTTATTTATACCTAGTTTGTATTATTATTTTTATCCATTGAATAGTAACATTTTTCTAATAACATTTCCTTTAACTGTTTCTTAAATAATTTATCGCTAACTTCTAGATTCAGAAAACCAAGAACTTTGTTCATTACACGCACACATCGACAGTAAGGGCCGTTACTTACCATAGCTAATTTGGAGGGTGGCAATAATAGTTGGGGAACGACAGGTTGTTGAGCTTACCATGCATCTGGCTAGCAACTGGCCGTCCACTATCGTCTTAACACGAGACCACAAAGTCATAAACTGACCACTCAATCTACATCGGTCATAAAGACGTAAGTGTCACTAAATAAATAGTGCCAGTTTCCAAGTGCCAACTTAACTATGCTGACTGTGAAGACGTTTGGTTTCAATCAATCTTGTAGCAACAATGTAGAGATAAAGGAATATGTATTATACCTATAACTTCTTCTAGCGAATTGTAAGGTTTTTTTAAATCATAAATGAATCATATAAAAAGCAATCTGAGGTCTTTATCTAGTAAATTCATCGATTTGAAACCTGAGTAAACAACTTTCGCTCGATAGGAAAAAAAACCGGCCAAGTGCGAGTCGGACTCGCGCACCGAGGGTTCCGTACTTTTTAGTATTTGTTGTTATAGCGGCAACAGAAATACATCATCTGTGAAAATTTCAACTGTCTAGCTATCACGGTTCATTAGATACAGCCTGGTGACAGACAGACAGACGGACAGACGGACAGCGGAGTCTTAGAAATAGGGTCCCGTTTTTACCCTTTGGGTACGGAACCCTAAAAAGCAATCTTGAGGTCTTTATCTAGTAAATTCATCGATTTGAAACCTGATTAAACAACTTTCGCTTGATACGAAAAAAAATCAGGAACATGGGTCAAAAACGCATCATTAAAAATTTGTAGGTAAATATTTTTGCACAGAAGCAATTACATGAAAATTGCTTCAAAAATCAAAATATGCGTAATGTTAATTAGGTACTCTTCGATTACTTTCTTTTGTTTAAAATAACTAAAAAGAACAATTTTTTAACAATGATATCCGCAATAAGGAGTTTTAACAGTTAACTTTATATTGACCAGGATATAGACCGTGATTACCTGTTGTATTGTTTAATCACGGTCTATATCCCGGTCAATATAAGTCTAGTGAAACTAACCGTGAATTATTCAAACATTATTATTTCCTATATCTACGCATAGATGGAATAACACCCTTCACGAGTAAGATGAAAAACATAAATTAATACACGAATTAGAATTAATTCACATTCATTCGTTCACTCAGCTCCCAAAACCGCTGACTCATTTCAATCCCCAAAAGTGCCGATAAGCGAAACACGAGTGCATCTGTTCTGCCGACCGTACCGTTTCCGGTGCAATCGGGCTTGCGTGCTGGCTACCATTACATGCCGACCGTACCTATTACAGGGATAACGATCAGGCTGACATACAAATAAGATTTGGATTTTGAATTTTGTTGGTAACTATCATATAAGTTAGGTTGGAGGGAAAGTGGTGAAGCGTATAAAATATAAATATACAGGGTGGCCTAAAAATAAATACATTCCCGTTTCCAGGGAGGTTTTGGGATTATACTGAGCAACTTTTACTATGGGACTAACCAAGAAATCGCGAAAAAAAATTACCCTCCCATAGAAAATTGACCAGTCAAAATGTATGAAACAGCCAAATTTTTTTTCGTGATTTCGGGGTTGGTCCCATAGTAAAAGTTGATCATTATAATCCCAAAACCTTCCTGGTAACGGGAATGCACTTATTTTTTAGCGACCGTATATAATCTTTCATCTACAGCTTTACAATAACAATACATAATTTTACAACCCCATAAAAAGAATGTGTCCCTTATATAACGAAACTGTTACCGAGAATCCGTCCTTAGATATATTTGAATACAACTTACGCACATTCAAAAATAAAATTCGCAAAATTTTGTGACCATAAGCTGCGTTCAGAATTATCCATTTTCGAAAACGCCTTTTCTTTAAATTAAAATATTTAGTATGATTTAGTTTCAGTTTTATATTTAGGTAGTTTAATTAAGTAGCGCACATGACATCTCACCTCTCTAAAGTTATAGTTATAGTCAAACTGTATACTGTAACTACAATTGTCTCTGTAACTTGTTTTGTGAGCCAAATAAATAAAATAATAAATTATCAAACGAGGGGCATAGCTATGGTTAACACCTAATGGCGTAAAAATATTTTCTATGTTAATATCCAGAGACCACAGACTAGCCGGGGCACAGGCAGACCAAAAAAGAGATGGAGGTATGACCTCGACGCTTTTTGCAGCGACTGGCGGGAGCCGTGATAAGTGGCGGAAGAAAGGGATGGCCTTTGCCCAGCAGTGGGAAACAAGATAGGCTATTAAAAAAAAAGAGGAAAATAGGGACTACGTTTGTATGGAGAACCGGTGATCCCCTTTCGTCTAAAGTAAATCGCTAAGCCTTTAGATCGGTTAGCCAAATGGGGCTTGGTCTTATAGACCGCTACGCTTGTGTAGACATTGTAGGTCTTATAAAGACTGCTAGGATTGTGTGGACATTTAGGCATTTGTACGGTACGGAATAAAGTATTTACTGTAGCTCTATAGTAAAGTTTTATTGGTATTGAAAGTCGAAGTCTTCGTTTTTGTTAGTGGAATCAGTGGACTGGAATATCGGACCGATTTTGATGATATTTTAGTTGGAAATTGAAGAGGATCAATATCGAAATATCGGAATTCCGGTGTCTATTGTATTTTTTTAGTTACATTTTATAAAAAATATAAAAATACTACGAAAACTGCGATATTTGCGGATTTTTAATAGACCTATCCTAATATTCCATATTCACTACATAGTGCAATATTTATCTTCATTTATCAGTGTTTTCTGATCAAATATGATCCATCTACGGCGCAGGAGGCGCAAATTATTAAAAATAGACCAATTTTATAGTAAGTTAAACTGTATTTTTTCTTATTTACTCGTAATGCATGATAATTAAATATAAGATGTATAATGTTTTGAATAAATGTGTCCTGCCGAGTTGTATTAAATTTCATTAGAAATCCTATAAATAACTAAATATCTCGTTATAAATGATGTAGCGGAGATCTAGGAGAGTTGAAGCGATCACGCTGGCCGCCGGTACCTTCAGGAGTATGAACTTGTTCTAAGCAAAGCTAAACGAAATTAATAACTAGCTTAAATCTAAAATAGGCCCTTGAGGCATTGTACCAAGGATGCTGGCGGCATTCCCCCGCTGTATCGCAATGCTGATACGTTGTGCGAGAAAGCCGCCAGGTCTTCGGTCACCAGTTACGTCAACCAGACGCTTCGCGATTTCTGCAAACAACTTATGCGCGCTGGGACCCCATGGAAAGCAAAGCTTGTGGTTGTATTTGAAACCGAACCATTTAGTACTAGTATCTTACTAATCTGTGTGTGTCTGTTGTTGTATCTTCTGTTGGTGATCCTAATAAACAAATAATCTCCATAAAATAACTCTGTTTCCCTTCTCTACTTCCCTTCGCCTTTTTATATGTTATAATAAGTATATACCTAATAGTATTAAGCAAACGCGGCTCGGACCGCGCGATCTCGCCAACTATTACATAAACCCAAGAGGTTTACAATAGTGGCATGCTGGCAAAAGTTGTATGAATATTTAAGGCCGTTCCATCGGTTTGCCGCTGTCTCTGTCACATTTCGCAAGAAAGAACGGGAACATGCGCGCCAAGTGTCCATTTTGATCAAATTTTGTCGATTTTTATTTATTTTAAAAACGTTACCCTACAATATCGAAATTCGAAAGCTATGAAATTACTATTTAAGTTAAGATTGTTTTTTCTTCTTTTTTTGTTTATAGTATCACATAATAAATAACCGAGTAAAGTTGGATTAAAAGTCCGAGTTAGAGGTTACTTCGGGAATAAATTGTATCGACCGAAGTGTCATAATTCGTGTATCGGAAGCTACGATATTAAAGATAATATAGTCAAGAACTACATATATTTTTCCACGCCTACGAATATCAACCCCTCTCAGAAAAACATGATCATATAAGGAGATTTTTCGCCTTCTGGCTCACGGAACCGCCTTAAAGTGAATAAATAAAAAATATTTTATGACAATTTTAATTTATCTTTGACCTTGACTTTTCAAAACTTGTTTCCCTTACGCGGGTAATGTTCCTACCATTTGCTTATCGTTAGACCGTATTGTCAACACAATAAAGGCTATTGTCGTTTGTCTAAGTTCGTGATGTAAATGGGAAAATTCGTCCCAAGAGTACGCGTAGGCGGCCGCCCACGGCATTTCGGTTCAAATGTTCTGTTATCAAACTTTATCTTTAACGATCTAGGGTAGGAAAGAGCGGAGGCTGAAATGCCACAGGTACAGGAATGAATGGAACGTAAATTTAAAGGTTTCAAACATTTAACTTTGTCTTTAAACATAACGAAAGGGGACGACCGCCCCGAAACCGCCTTTCCATACAAACGTAGTCCCCGATTTCCTCTCCGGATATTAACATTATTGAAATTGTTTTAACATAATTTAATGTATAATCATGGCTATGCCCGACCGTTTGATTTTTTTTTTTTTTCTCGTTATTATTAGAGTTAAGAGCATTTAAAAATTTGTACGAAATCTGTTTTTCGCTCCTAACTTTTATAATACTAAAAAAAATTTAAAAAGATTTACCATTAACATGATAAGAGATTGACATAGTTCTGCAAATAAATGTGTATAGTCCGCTTATTTGCCGTAAAATGCTCAAACATGGCAACAATTTAGTAGGGTTTTTTTTTAGTTCCACATTATTTAATTTCTACTATTTTATGTCGCACTATACAGTCACAATCAGATATATCCGAGCGGCCAAGGTGTTCAGAAATATCTGAACAAAGCCTCTATTATCAAGACGCTAAAGTGCATGTCCAGATATTTTGCATTACAATATATGCATATTTTGCATTTTGCTTGGTCGCATTTTTGCGTCAAACCGGGGTATGCTTATTATTTGTACAGAACCTATGTTTGTGCTGTTGTTTGTGTTGTAGATAAATAAAATTGGCTGCAGATTGACGATTCATGTTAATCTATTCACTATTCATGACCAGCCGCAGGCTGAAAGCCGATGCCTCGAGCGATGCTAGGCAGGTATTCAGCACGGAGTCAGTGGAGTGGCAAGCGTTACCCGAGTTCAGTAAACCACACAATGTGCATGTCGTCTAGTCACTTGCAATATTTGGTGGAACAAAGTGCTTGTGGCGAACCTCTGGCGTACTTAGCTTTGTTGTTGTACTACCTGCTAACGCTGCTGCTATACGGTAACGCAATTGAATGTCGGTTTTAGCTTCGAATTTGGCTGTGTCAATTAAATATGCCAAGTAAATAATTTATTATTGTCTTCGGTTACCGCGATAGTTACTCATGAAATAAAACTATGTAAATTCAATATAAGCGATATAATCCGTTTTCATAGTTTTATTTCATAAATAATTTATTATTTAGCTTTGCATTAAGCCGTTCAGATCCCCCGGATCCCAATAGCATGCGTATTATAGAAGTATTTATGGGTCGATCGGTCATACCGATGTACCATCCAAAGATGACTGATGAGAGAGACTTCAGAAAGTCTACTACGAATCTACCGCTGGAATTTCAAAGATTCTGCCTTCACATCCATCCTATAGAAGGCACAAAGAGTATTTCCCTCTCTCACAGAAGGCGCCCTCATAGTCTTCATCTCTGCACTCGCAGACCGGTCCATCATCATTTATTTATTTAATCGTATGGCATAGTATGATAAACAGAAAACAGTTATAAATACAAATTGAGTCCAATCAGCCACTCGGTGGCCTCGTCGCTAAGGACGATCAGGTCTTCAGGAGGTCCATTGGCATAGCGCGTTATGGGGCAATCCTCTATTATGTGTTTGATTGTTTGTGCAGCCTCGCCACAACTGCAAGCCGGGGATTCCACCCATCCACAGCGGTGTCTGTAGTAAGCACAGCGACCGTGGCCATTGCGAAGTCTGTTAAGGTTGCACCAGTGCCGTCTTGGGAGGTCGGACCCTTTGATTATGGTACCTGGGATTATTTCGGAGCCCAGCTTCCCCGCCATCAATGAGTTCCACGACTGTGACCACTCACGCTTCAGGTTGAAACAACTATCGACCAGACCCTTAAAGATACTGTAGGAGACATTCCTGGATTTTAAGCGACAGTTGGTTGGGCTCAGAAACTCCGCCCGAATTGGTAGGGTTGGGTTCTTTTGGATCCGTGCCGCATCTCGCATCAGGGCCTCTTTCCTTCTCAAGTCTGGCGGAGCGATCCGAAAAAGCACTGGCAGCCAGTGGGAAGGGGTTGAGAGTAGCGTACCGGAGATGAGTCGCATGGCCCTATTCAACTCAACGTCTACTCTGGTGGTGTGGGCACTGCCCAGCCATGCCGGTGCGCAATATTCAGCCGTGGAGTACACCAAGGACAGAGCAGAAGTTCTCTGGACATCGGTACTTGCTCCCCAAGAAGTCCCGCTTAATTTCTGGAGAATGTTGTTTCGGGTCATCATTGCTGATGCAGACGACGCTGGTACAGATCCCGACGTTCGCATGCATTGAGAAGTTCTAGTCAAGAGACGGCCTTACTAATATCGACGCATTCGGTTATGCGATAGAATAGCGAGGTTTGCTTTCAGACCCGTCACGTAGAAGACAAGTGTACTAGTACCTCTTTCGCAAAATATGCCCTCATAGTCTTCATCACTGCATTCGCAAACCCGGCAGACCGGGTCATCATCACTACTAATGCACACGCCACTATACTGCCATCCTTGAGAAGTCCTAGTCTTCAAGACACGTTGGTACCGTGTCGACGCACCAGGCTATGCGGCAAGAAGCATCCTCAGATCCGTTTTGTAGAAGACGACAATAGAACTTACCTCTCTCACAGAAGGCGCCCTCATAGTCTTCATCTCTGCACTCGCAGACCGGTCCATCATCAGTGCTGATGCAAACGCCGCCATGTTGGCACGGATCCCTACGTTCGCATGCGTCGCCGCTAGCGTTGCCGATCCGGGATGACTGGAACAAAACAATTACATTAGTTTATTGAAATCCATATTAATTACCACAACTTGTGATAATTTTTTCTTGTTAACAATTAAATTATGTAGATAAAGGTTTGCGCGATTTAAAAGCGGTTTCCAAACTGGAAGTCGTAGGTTCAATTTCCAAGGAGTTTCTTGAAAATCTTAAAATATCATTTGTTACTGTTTGTAGTTAGTTATTCGTACCTAATAACAAAATAATAATATATTCTTAACTTCTTAGGTAACTGCCACGTAACTGCAATAAAGTTGCATTTCATCAGTGAAATAAAATTATGCTTGAATATTTATCTATCTACCTACATTGCTGCGCCCATCAGGGTTTCATGTGTTATTTGTGTACCTACCTATACTCTTAAGTCCTTGTAAAACCTGTAATGTACATGTGAATTGCAATAAATAAATAAAATACAACCGAGAGAGCGCTAAATTGAATGAGTTTAAGGTTTAATCCACAGTTTAATCCTATCATAGAGTAACCTATACTAGAGCGGTACTGTCATAGTAAATTTTGTAACCCCAGTAAATTCACTGCCATCTGTAGACACACTTTAAAACTGAAAATGAAGATTTATAAAAATACGATAAAATGTATTTAAGTATGGATAAATGTTTTTTTTTATTTGCATTAATTATTTTTATTATTTTGACCCATGTTCTTTCACTGATATGCGTTAAAATTGTTAAATAACAAACGAAACCGTCAACGCCATCTATACGACAGTAGGCCAAAGCTAGTAGCGCCCTCTAAACGAGAATCAAATTTTCTTGATTTTCCAGGCACGTTTTTTCCTTAGACTGTATCCATCTATTACGGAGTTATATCTATCTTTGATCCTATGAATGTAAAACCTGATCTGGATCCAATAAATATACCATGTAGGTAAATACTAGGTATACTTAGTTAAACGAGTTCTCGATGTACCGTTTCAGTAAGCAATTTAAGACCTTTTTTCAACCGAGCCGGCAAATTAAGTTGTTTTGCCGTCCCTCGCTAACTCAAACAAGAAATCTCACTGATGCCTTCTGTGAAGAAACTCTGTTTGTAACTTTATTTATAACAATAATTAGTTACAAGGTCGTTGAGAGATGTGACTTTGAAAACAAAGGGATGATTTAAACGTTGTTGCTAGGCGTACCGTAAATTGGTGCTACTTTGCTCCCCGCTGGGTAAATATGCTTACAAATACTGTATTGGAATATTATATTTCTATGTTATTATTTATACACTCAGATAAACGAAATGGAATATATATTTTGAATTGAATAGAATATAATAGATATCATTTATTCAGACAACACATCAATACAACACATATATAGCAAATACAAGACAAAGATAAACAAAACAGTAGAAATAGAGATGTGAAGCCGATGGTCTCCACTCAGCAATGCGGCTGGCACGAGTAGCGTGGTCAACGGCGCTGGTTTTCTGTGGAGCCATTTTGGAATTGCTACGTTAGTCATAAAACAATCTTTCTTTTTTGGAACGACCTATTAATAATAATGGAGCACAATGGGGTAACTATTCGCCCTTAAGTAAACTAAAGGTAGGAGCTAAAATAACCCAGACAATAGGTATTTTTGCTCCTATTCATTGCTTCAGATATATACAACAATATTTTATGAAGTCGATTTTCCGATAAAATATGTTGGATAAAATGTTTTGCTTAATATCAATTCGTCTGAATATTTAATAATGAATAGATAAAAAATATTCAAAGTTTCCTTAAAGTGAAACAAATATTGGAGCAAAGTAGCACCATTATACCACCAAGTGACCAATAGATGGAATTTCGAATTAACTAAAGAAACTAAATAAATTTGTGAATCACGTCTTTATTCTCCAAAAAATCCTTACCATCCACCTAAAATAAATTGTAAACTAATAGTTACGAGTAGGTAGGTACTCGTACTACGAGAATACCGGTACCATGATATAGGGGAGACCAAGGAGAGTTGAAACTTTACTTTTTCGGACATAACTGTTGTATTAGAAGCTAGATTTACGAAATTTTAAATTTCATAACGTTTTACCACCTATAATAAAATTAAATTTGAAAATGTGACGTGTAAAATTATTATTTTATAAATAAATAAATTAAATTGAAGTGAATTGATAAAATAAATAGCATAGTGTACTTATATTTAAAAACAATTGTTTTTTGCGTCAATCCAGTCTGTTTCAACTCCTACTCCTTGGTTGAAACGTGATTTTATCTCTTCTAATAACGAGGTAACTTGAAACAGGTAAGAGGTAAGTTGACACGCATCTATAAATTATGAATTATAACAATAAATAAATAAATAAATTTAGGATTTTGGTTTTCAATTTCGCCTTTTAGCTGATTATAATTTTAAAAATAAAAATATGCTACATTAATCAATATTTTTGTCGAGTAAGCTAGCTGTTAGTGACTGAAACATTATGAAATACACGTATGTTTCAATAAGCTTTCAATTGCTAACCAAAATGCAAAAAAATAATAATGAAAAATGGGATTTGAACATGGAAAATGGACTAGTTTTTTCTTGGGAGTTATACTTCTAGCGTCTATAGTTTGCGAGATATGGACGCTGTCAACTTATCTTTATGTTAACCTAACTCGGTCTCCCCTACTCATTTTAATACCCACGTACGTTAACCCTTCTGAATAACTCATGGCACGATCGCCGCTAAATCGTGTTACTGATGCCTTTAAAAAACTAATTACACGTCCTTGACAAGCCAATATGCACCCTAGCTCCAACCGTTAGAGTCGGAAACGCTTCTCCGTTGAAAAGCTGCCTAAGGATAATTAGCGGTTTTGTTTGCTATGGAAGGTTTTTTTTTTTCATAATACGGGATCTGACAAATCTGGCGGCCTACCGCGAAAAACGAATTTCGCAAATTGCGGGGATCTTTCTCTTTTACTCTCATTAAGACGTAATTAGAGTGAGAGAAAAATGCCCGCAATTGACGAACTTCGATTTACGCGATTATAGCCCTGGTGCGAGTTGTGGTTTTGTGGAGTCTTAGCTGGTTTGATTTTAATTTTAAATACCGGGCTCTGTAACTGGAGCAATATTGAGTCGTTTTTAAGTGAAAGGTACCATATTGTCGCTTACCAAAGGGTGAAATTTGCGAGTAACCTGTCAGAGCGTCCTTGTGGTAAGCGACAATGTGGTTCCTTTCATAACTCATAAGTCATTTATTTGCGAAAGATAGGGTATACATAGGATGTTACAGTGTTACTTTTACTTGAGAACATCATCATCATCATCCTGCCCTTTTCCCAACTTCATTTGGGGTCGGGCCTTCTTGTGCATCTGCGCCAGGACAATCTGTCCCGTGTTGTCAGTGGTGGGATGTTTTGCGTCTTCAGGTTTCTTTTGACAGTGGACCACCAGGAAGCCGGAGGTCTACCCGATGCTCTTTGCTTGGTGGTGATATTAAGCACGGTTTTTACGGAATAGTTGTCGTCCCGTCTCATCACATGACCGTACCATCGGAGTCTGCCCTCTCTGAGTTTTTCGGTTACAGGTGCCACCTTGAAGGATCCTCGTACGTACTCGTTCCGCACTTTATCTAAGCGCGTTACGCCACCTAGTGACAACCCTACAAAGTTGTTTACATTTTAAATTGACACATGTCGCGTCATTCATCGGATCTACTTGCTAGGGTTGAAACATACAGATTTTTACACTAATGTTTAACAAACTAGATCGCAAAAACGGTTAATAAGTGAAAAATAAAGTACGCAGCCTAAAATATTCCCCGTATGCATAAAAGCCCCTTTTGTAACTATTTTTTTTTTTCAATTATTCAATTAAAAAAGTCAATTAAATTTTTCAGAGCAATAAATAGACCCTTGTAGGCAAAAAAGGTAATACGTATATCGCTTCAGAAATTACTTAGACGTTTTTATAACTTTTTGGCATAACAAATTAGGTACATTAAAATAAATTAGGATATTACATAGGTACATTTGTCATACTTTATGGGGGGCGCTAAATTACTTTGAGACATCATAATTATTTTTCTTGCCTTAAGTAGATACCTAACATAATGTATAAAAACGCATTTATAATGAAAATGTATTTTAGGTATTTCTTTGTGATCTTTGGACTTGCATTTGTTTTAGAATTGGATCTTTTGCAAAAACTATAAATGTAACTATAATATTTGTTATTTTGTGGTCTATATTTTAATTATTTTTGTGAGTAATTTTGCACATTGTAATATTGAATTATTTTTCCTAAGACTCCCGTTGACCACGAACGCTGTAAAGGGTTCGAAATGTTGGGATGTATTTTAATTTCATTATACGCGATATAATCCGTTAACATATTATATGTTGACATTATTACAATTATAGTTTGACATTATTAGGGTTCGATCGATACCAAGTTCAATGGCCAACTTAAAAACAAGTACACAAACTAGGGTCGGCAACGCGCTTGTAACACAGGCAACCCGTAGTTGCAGATGTCCATAGGCTACGGTGATTACTTACAATCAGGCGGGCCGTATGCTTGTTTGCCACCGACGTGGTATTTAAAGAAAACTCATAGATGTGCAGGAAAAATCATAGAAATTTCCGGGAAATTTTGTATGTAGAAGGAAATATACCGTGATTACCTTTTGTATTATTAATGAGCTCCCGATATTTCGACGCAGTTACATGTATTATGTTCACCGGTGACTGAAGATAGCAAGTGGGTGTCAAAGTTGTGTAGACCGCGGTCGGTCTACCCTCATTCTTGCGCGTCGGCTGCGTTCGCTTTCAACGTTACCATCGGTCGCATTCATACTTGTTGGTCTGGTCGCGTTCACACTCGTTGGTCTGTCCAAGCATACTACACTCACAGTGTCACTACCTGCACAGCCTGGCACCTGTACAGTCCATTTACCACATAGTCCGCGAGTGCCCAAAAAGGAAGTACACAGGAGATCCTCTGGACTTACTTAAGCTAAGCGACAACGCAGCCCATTGGGTGAATAACCTAACTATTAATTTGTAAATCTGTAAAGCGACCATGAATTGTAATATGCCATACGACTAAAATAAATAAGTGTCACTACGCGTGTTTGATTCGATATCACTAGTTTTTTACACAAACAAAAAAAACCAGTGATAATACAAAAGGTAATCACGGTCTATATCCCGGTCAATGTAAGTCTAGTGAAACTAACCGTGAATCATTCAAAACTCTAATTGTAGAAGGAAACTTTCATATTGGAAACGGAAAATGTATAATGTGTCATTTACTTCAACCCTCCTGCCTACATTAACTTATCAGTTTTCCTCCTTAGTACGTCACTACATACAGTAGGTACATATACCTTATAAAAGAAAGTCCCCAGCCGCGTCTGCGTCTGTCTGTGTGTATGTATGTTCGCGATAAACTCACAAACTACTGAACGGATTTTCATACAATTTTCACCTATCAATAGTGATTCTTGAGGAAGGTTTTGGTGTAATTTTTTAAGGTTCTGTGTAACCCGTGCGAAGCCGGGGCGTGTCGCTAGTTACAAAATAAAATATCATAAATGTGGTATTTTATATAAAAAGGGACCTTATCGTCGATGGCGCTTGCGCCATTATTAATGATGCTCCGATATAAATACAATGCCGCGCGACGCTGTGCTGCGTAAGCGCCATCGACAATAAGTTCCCGTTTCATAACAAATGCCCCAAATAGATTAAATAGTATATATTTCCTCATTTATATGAAAACTTGAATAGGCTGAATGTAATGGCCACTTTATCTGACTGTTTGACGGCTGTCTGCGTGGGGAAGAGGATCGCAGTAAGGCTAGGTTCACGCTGAAGCAGAATTATAATGAAATAAAAAAATAGTAGTTTACACACTTAAGAACAATAAAGGATGACTCACGTTAGACCGGGCCGTGACCGGGCCGGAGCTGCCGGCGCTTCGTTTTCTATGGAAAGCATCACGTGATCACCTGTCATGTCATAGAAAAGTAAGCGCCGGAAGCTCCGGCCCGGTCACGGCCCGGTCTAACGTGAGTCATCCTTAACGGGCCAGTATGTGCGGAAATTTTCATAACAGCTTTCTAATATTTAAAGATTATACGTATGTATTTATTGTTAAAAAAATGAGTCCCGCCGAGTTTCATGCGACGGTATTTTCTCAGGGCTGTATTGTAAGAAAGAAAGGGTGGTAAGTAGTTAATAATAAGAAGGATCAAAGTGGCACTTTTCTGCTCTAGGAGGACACGATGTTTTTCTTTGTGGCATACTATTTTTTTTTTTAGTTAAATAATATTTTGGAACATAATAATTTCCTCAGCTAAAGCACTATGTGTCAAAGTTGGTATTGCTATGGTAGCAAAATTAGTTTCACCTTGGGCGTTAACACTCGAACCCCTCACTACGCTCAGGATCCAATATAGGTACGCACTCGCCGTAAATATGTCATTTTGCTCCCTTGTGACAGAATCTACTATTTTTGGGTTTTTCAAATACAGATTTTTTCGACTAACAATATTTAGGGTAAGAAAACTACTAATTAACTGATGAACAAATTTTCAATACCAACACATTCACATCTAAATATTTTCATACCAAGTAAGATAATAATCTTAGTGTACCTAAATTAAGCCTTAGGTCATGTAATTTTAAACAGAACTCCCAACTCGCAGAATACATTATCCTTCCTTCCCCCTGTTCCGACGAACAAACAACAACAATTCTTGTAGGTACATTTGTTTTTCAGTTGTTACTTGTTTCCAGAAAATCTTAGCTTAAAACATTTACGCAGTAGGCGAAACAACAAGCGAACGCGAAGCGAAGCGATGCGGCGCGGGGTGAATCAATCCATTGATACCTATAAGCGGATTTTAAGGGGCCCACTGACAATCAGTCCGCCGGACGATATCGGCCTGTCAGTTGTTCGGAACTGTCAAATTTTTGTTCTAACTGACAGGCCTGTATCGTCCGGCGAACTGATAGTCAGTGGCCCCCTTTATTAGTGTCACGCGGACCGTCCGTGCGGATTGTTCCGCACCGGACCAATATGTAAATAGTTCAGGGAGCGTTTTTGAGTGGTTCGGGCTTTCTCATACAATTTGGCCGTGCGGAGCGATCCGCACGGACGGTGCGCGTGACCTACGTGGGCGATCTCGTTGCGAATGCGAACGCCGTGAGCCCGCCGTGGTACGCCGCGTTCGCGAGTTGTTCGCTTGCGTAGACGCAGCGTTAGCTTACGCGACCGGTGCTCCCGCACTTTCATTTCATTTCGCATGCACTAATATGGACCGGATGGTCTCACCGGAAGATCAGCGCTGGAAGTCGCCAGCAACATGCTGAGGTGAGACCATTTCGTGGCACTTTTTCTTTTTTATGTTTCTCTGTTTTGTATAATTTTATATTTGTGTGTGCTAACGAATAAATTATTTCTATTCTATTCTATTCTATTCTATTCTAATAAGCGTGAGCGATCTTTATCTTTATAGGTCGTATCAAAATAACCTAAACCGTAACAAGTCGGTAAATCTGAATCGGAGTCACAATGAAAATTTGTACACGTTTTTTTATACCACAACGGTGGCAAACAAGCATACGGTCCGCCTGATAGTAAGCAGTCACCGTAGCCTATTGACGCCTGTAACTGAGTTGTTACATGCGCGTTGCCGACCTTTTAGAAACCTGTACACTATTTTTTGAAGAACCCCATACTGTAGACCCTCGGGAAAACCTCGACACACGTCATCAGAAAAATTTAAAGCACGCATTATAATAAAGAGTGACGACCTAATTACCAGTTTTGTCCACTCTAAAAACTTCCAGAACCGCATCGTTACCGGTGAATTTCCAGACTTGGAACTCCGGTAGCCGTTTAAGAAGTAATACTCTTACGGTAGATGTCACTAGGCTCCTAACCCAGGTAGCATTTACACGTCATTATGACGTCAGCGACGTCTTTATAACGTCGTAATCACGTCATTGTTACGTCATTATGACGTCGCTGACGTCACTGCTACCTGGGAAGGCTATGTTGCAAACACACACACACACACACACACACACACACACACACACACACACACACACACACACACACACACACACACACACACACACACACACACACACACACACACACTCACACACACTCACACACTCACACACACATACACACACACACACGCACGTCCATGAGCACACAAGTTTTTATTTTTTTAATTTTTTTTATATTGGTCCGATTTATGTTGGTTTATTTATTTTGTTTTACTTCTAATTTGTTTATTTCTTACTTACTTACTTCTTTTTTATTTATTATTACGAATTGTTAAGCCAAGCCAAGCACTGTAATTTGTTAACCTGCGACCGACCGATCTCAAGGGTCCAATCTGAAAACCAGCGCCAGGCCCTCTACTTGGAGTGCTTCGCATATGCTGAGATTGGAGCCCATTGCCCAATCTTTAATATTAAATGTTTTAATTTTCTAATTAAATTGTACCTATTTTTGGTATTTAAGATTTATATTTGTACTTAGTTCTTAAGGTATTTTTTTTGTGGCAATAAATGTTTTTCTGATTCTGATTCTGAATAGTCGCTGTCCTTTAGTGAAGTCTCGGTAGCTCAGTTGGCAGAGCGATGGGCGTCGTCAGTTCGATCCCCGCCCGAAACCGTGAATTTTTCCACATTTAATATATTTCTAAGCTTTGTGGCATCGTTTGCAGACGTTCTGTTTAAAACAAAACTAATTTAAAGTTACGTATTGACATCTGGACCATTTTTTGTTTTGTCGTTTTTTTCATTTTTCGAAGATTTTGATGAAAATTGGTGGATAGATAGATTCTGTACAATATAAGGGCAATTTAAGAAAGGAAGAAAGAAAGAAAGACATTTATTCCATAAAGCACACATACACAGGACAATACAATGAAAGAAAAAAGATGTATAAAAAAGGGAATATAAAAATAATAGCAAAAACAAAAACAAAAATAAAATTATTTACACATTAAAAACATAAAAATTACACACGGGTCCAGCAATGTGTGTTAATTTCACTGTATGTGCTACAAAATCTTCCACTGAGTAACGGAAAACGTACGGAATTTTCCGTAACTCAACGGGAATTTTTATACAATTTTTGTCCCAAAGGATTTCTAGTTTATTCCGACCAGACTAAGGAGTTTTTCAAACCTACAATTTTTTATCAATATCTGACAAAAAATAAAATCGACAAAAAAATGACGCGAGGAAGAATAAGAAGGGTTATTTTCTTTTTTCTTAAGTGTTCGACTTAAAAATGAAAATGAAAATTGAATTGGCCTCAAACAAGCAACTTCGAACGAACACTGACATGAGATTGAATGTCATTTAGTTATCATGCGTTTCGCTTGCGCCAATACATGTACGAACAGTACGAGCGAAATGCACGATAACTGAATGACATCATTTAGATATCATTCTGATGTCAGTATACGTTCAAATTGGCCTGAAAGTCGGGTTGTATCTCTGAAACCGTAAAATGTTGTACTACACAATATTTACGTCATGTGTAGGCGGGTGTGGGGTGTGGGAGTCAATGGAAACATACAGGAGGCCAATTCGAACGTACATTTGACATCAAAATGATAAGATACTGATTTAAACTAACCAGACACATCTTTCAGGCAGATCCGACGGGCAAATCCGTGCGTGTATGGCTAGCTTTTACCTTTTGTATTGTTTTCGAGCTCCCGATATTCACGGATGAACGACCAGCGTGTGGCTAAGCGCATCTTTTATTCTGAGCTTGAGGAGGGCAAGCGGAAACAGGGCGGCCAATTCCTCAGGTACAAAGATGTGCTTAAGCGGCACATGAAAAAGTGTCGTATAGAGCCCTCGCGATGGGGGCAGCAGGCAGCCATACGAACGGGATGGCGGGATACAATAAATGCCCGGGTGGCTGAATTCGAATCACGACGGCGCTTAGAGCTGGATTCCAAGCGCGACGAAATAAAGGCCAGACCACCTGCGGCAATACATTATAATTACTCAAATGGTGTACTCACATGCCCGCAATGCTCGCGAACTTTTGGAAACAAAATTGGCTACGTCAGCCACTTGCGAGCACACCAGACAGCAATAACGGAGTTGATAGCAGTCGCCGTGGCCGAATCGGCCGTGGAGTTATTATATTTCGACGCAGCTCGGCTCGGGGACGCAGCATAACGGGAGTTCAAAAACAATACAAAAGGTAATCACGGTCTATATCCCGCTCAATATAAGTCTGAAACTAACCGTGAATCATTCAAAACTCTTATTGTCAACTACCCAAAGTCGATGTCATGTCCATGTCAAATTTTCATTAATGGTATCAATCGATCAGGTTTATTTTTAGGATCAAATGTTTATATGGGACCCATTGCATTAAAGCAATACAAAAGTCAGAAATGATAATCAAAGCCCGACAGTCGTACTTCACTCGCAAAACGCTTCTTAACAAAACGATAAGTGAACGTGACGTCAAGTTCACTGAGAGCCCATTTTGAATGTATGGACAAAATAAGAAAATTGCGTTATTGTCGGCGAAATATTCCGTTTATGTATATAGTTGTTATACAATATTTTTTTGGATAAAATGTAAGAAATCGAATGGTACCCTTACTTTTTTCCTTTTTAGAAATTGAAAAATAACTTAAATTTTGAAGCTTTCAAGTCCTGTATTTTTGTATTATTTCCATATATTATTTTAATATCTACATTTAGAGTTTTGAATGATTCACGGTTAGTTTCACTAGACTTATATTGACCGGGATATAGACCGTGATTACCTTTTGTATTATTTGTGAGCTTCCGATATTTCGACGATTTGTTTGTGTAAAAAACCAGTGATATCCGAAACACGCGTAGTGACACCGTGAGTGTAGTGTTTGGACAGACCAACGATTGTGAACGCGACCGGACCAACAAGTGTGAATGCGACCGTTGGTAACGTTGAAAGTGAACGCAGCCGACGCGCAAGAATGAGGGTAGACAGAGCGCTGTCTACACAACTTTGACACCCACCCGCTATCTTCAGTCACCCGTGAACATGATGCATGTAACTGCGTCGAAATATCGGGAGCTCACAAATAATACAAAAGGTAATCACGGTCTATATCCCGGTCAATATCAGTCTAATATCTACATTATTGTGACAAATTACTAATTTGCTATTTTGTTATAAAATTCAACATGTGTCATCATCTCAATTGTGTAGTTTCCGGTACCCGCCCAAAACACCCACCCGTATGTCTCCGTCTCCACTCCACGTGAACTCAGACACGTAGTAGCTATTGCTAAAGCCGGCTCAGCCCAGGTAATTCCTTCTTTATGACACTGACTTAGCACCTAAAATAGCATGTCAGCCTTTATTTTAATTGCAAACGGCTGTTCCAATTGCTGCGCGGCACGTGGATAAAGTTTATATTTTGGAGAACCAGTATAAAATTATAGTACACTAGCTTTTGCCCGCGACTTCGTCTGCGTGGACTTAGTAACAGCAGCTAAAGTAAGTATAGCGCCTGGAAAAATTCTCATAGCAATCATTCAATTTGACCATATTATGCACACAAATTAGCAGGCACTTCATTAATTATCTCAATTCCACTCCGCTTTTTACTTTCTTAAGGGATGATTTTCGGGATTAAAATTATCCTATGTCCTTCTCAGGGACTCAACCTATATCTATGCCAAATTTCATCTCGATTCAGCGGTTTAAGCGTGAAGAGGGAACACACAGACAGACAGACTTTCGCATTTATAATATTAGTATGGATTGTTGCCGAGGGATAGAAAAAAAGGCATTTTCTGACGAGGTACAGTCAAGGGCATAAATATATATACATTCCCAAAGTTTCAAAAATATGTGTACTCTCTTACACTTTAGACAATAAAGTCGTGTTCACATATTTTTGAGCCATTTGTCTGGATCGATATTTTTGCCTTCGACTTCTTCTGTACCTAGATGCCTGGCAAAAGGTCCGAGTCAGAAAACGCCTGTTTCCACCGAGGCATACATAGTGATTTTCTCAAACATGTAAGGAAATACTGAAATATATAATACTAGTTTTTACCCGCGACTTCGTCTGCTTGGAGTTAGTAAATAAATTTGGGTAGCTTATTTTTTATTCAATCTGCTTTATATCGATTCCCCTTACATACTTCCACCCCCCTTATCAACCCCATAAAGGATGATTTCTGGGATAATAACTATACTATGTCCTTCCTCGGGTATCAAACTATCTCTATACCAAATTTCAACTATATCGGTTCAGCGGTTTAAGCGTGAAGAGATAACAGACACACAGACAGACAGACAGACACACTTTCGCATTTAGGTATAATATTAAATATGGATTTACAAACTTAATTAAAATGCTTCGAAACTACAAAACCAGCGAAACACTTTATAAATAATAAAAGATTTTCATATTACAATTACCTTAGATTGCAATAGAACAGAATTATAGCCGCAGGGGGTGAAAATTATCGTCTGAATCAAATGACCTTTGCTCAGGTCAAACCTTACCATTAAATAACTATTAGAACCGGTATAAAATGATCCTAGATAACGTACAATATGTTTGGATCTATAGATAACAGTTAAACTGGTTTTTTCCACTACTTTGATAGTAATGTTCAAAAGTTAGTTCTTAGTTCAGTTTATTAGTATTTTATTCATTATTTCCGACTACGCGGTTTTTTACATTTTTCTGATTTACGACGTCCGTCTTCCGGTACTTTATTGGTCAGTTTCGATTTTGGTCGTTGACCCTACGGTTTTTGTATAATGCCAACTCTTTTTTTTTTAAACTAGCGACCCGCCCCGGCTTCGCAGGGGTAGTTCAACTAATTTACACAAAATCTTTACAAATTATACATATAAACCTTCCTCTTGAATCACTCTATCTATTAAAAAACCGCATCAAAATCCGTTGCGTAGTTTCAAAGATCTAAGCATACATAGGGACGGACATACAGACAGCGGAAAGCAACTTTGTTTTATACTATGTAGCGATAATGAGATTTATTGTTGAAACCGTTATGAAAGGCCAAAAAACCCACTGCAGTACGGTAACAAAAAAACGTAATTTTAGTAAATAATTTTTTGCAATTTTTTTGTAAAATGTAAAATTATAGGTATTAAATATTGTATTAGTAAGTCTTTAAACATCAGTTTGATATTTAGTGCTTTTTGGAAAAAACCAAAAATTTAAACAAGAACATTTAAACATTCAAAATACTTTTTTATTTCTCATGCTCTAAAAGTGCTTCATCTTCATATTAGACCTGCAAAACGGGGCAAAAATCGTATTTTAGTCCCTAGGGAAAATATGTATAAATATTTTTGATTTAAAAAACACTTCACAACAGCCAATCACAGCACTCATCGGCATCGGTTTTTTATTGGTACGTATACTGTGGTAATGATTGGTAATGATTAAATACTTATTAAGAGAAACTTCGTATTTGGTATTAACCAATTAGAATACAGATATATTAAAAATCACCAATCAGAATACATAATTCATGTCTCAAGACATAAAAGTAGAGTGTATAACTCGGTAATAAAACCCATTTTAACCTCGCTGTGCCTATCGACCCTCGCCATTCCGGCTCGGGTAGCTATATGCACACCTCGCCTAAAATAGATCGTTTTATTCCCTAGTAATACAATCTACTACTAAAGGTTCATTCTAGAGCCCTAAGACCGGTATAATATACATACATATTTGTATGGGAACTCGCCGACTGCATGCCAACTGCAACTAGTAACTATTTATTAATCTGTGCTGGAACGTCGGGTTGCAGTTCCCGTACAAGTTGCAGTCGGGTTGCAGTCCATCTGTATCGACCCTTAAAATCAACATTCGAAGGTAATCAAGACATACAAACCTGAAGGTCAACACTGCCGTGTTCTAATAAAAATAAACCAATTTGTGGAAAGATCAGATTGGTTAGACCACTTAGACCTCTTGACCCCCGAAAGGTCAATTTAGATTGCTCACTCTAAATATATCCATCACCACTACATCCAAAAGTGTATTCGAGTGTGTACGTTATTGTATTAGAATAAGTTAAAAAAATTGTTTTCAAGCCTTTAGAGTTTTTAGTCCGTCTGATTGAACGCAATAGAAAAAATGGCCCCCACTCATTTTTAATGGAATATGTTTATTTAATACTAGCTTTTGCCCGCGATTTCGTCTGCGTGGAGTTAGTAATTTGGGTAGCTTACTATCCAATCTGCTTTTTGTCGATTCCCCATACAAACTTCCGACCCCCTTTTCACCCCCTTAGAGGAAGACTTCTGGGATAAAAACTACCCTATGTCCTTCCCCGGGACTCAACTATCTCTATACCAAATTTCAACTAAATCGGTTCAATAAGGAAAAAAATAATAATATGGTTTGTTTCCTACTTTTATTAATACCTAATTTAAATCAACATTTACAGGGCCTCAGCAAATAGCGGTCGAGCCACTAGGTTGACTAGGTCAACCGCAGCAAAAGAAATCTCAGCTTAATGCGGTAATTTGCACTAATTACCCTCCTTTGCAATCGTGCTCGGACCAGGTTGACGTGAGGAATCTAATTTTAATAACACAGGGGAAGGGAATAAAAAAAGCATAATGAGTACTTTATTGACCTCTTTTTGACACATTGAGGTAGCAATTTGCTAAAGAGATATTTCAAAAATTGCAGTTCTCATGAAATGTTCTCGGTATTTTTAGGGTTGGATTATTAAAATACATAAAATTAAGTTAAAATATTTTCAATAATGTTAATATCTAAAGAGAAAAATGCAGCTTGGGGGCGATTCGTCCCCTTTCGTCTCAAGTCGTATCATTCATACATACGTATGAATTGTATAAATCTACATAGACCATCCTTTCAATTCCTTTCTCCCGTCTTTGCTGGTAAAAAGCCAATATGCATCACGACGTCAATCCGTCTGCCGAATCCAATATCGTGAACATTTACGTGTGACTGGGGAGCGGGCGGAAATACTTTCTGAAAGTAATTTTATTAAATTGAAAATTTGTGAAGCGAAGGGTAGCATTGGCATCACTACATAGTCGCTACATAGTAAAACAAAGTCGCTTTCCGCTGTCTGTCTGTCCCTATGTATGCTTAGATCTTTAAAACTACACAACGGATTTTGATGCGGTTTTCACCTATCAATAGAATGTAATTTTAGTGACTAAAACCTTCCTCAAGAATTACATTCTATTGATAGGTGAAAACCGCATAAAAATCCGTTGTTAAGACACTTTTTTCTCCTACCAGGATCGAATAAAGATCTTGGGGCTCTGCGTAAAACATAAAAATGTCCAAATGAAAATAAAAAGTTAGGTACTTAGTGTACAGCTTTAAATAAATAGGCTCAATTAAACCGCAGCAATTAATTTCACACTTCAAAATTTGTTACTGTTGGTTTTGGGTTCGTAAAAAATCCATTCAACTTTTACTTCAAGCCGACCCTGTAATTATACTTTTATTTCGAATATTTGAATGAAATACGACACTTCGGATTAAAAAAACTTAGGGAGTGCAATAATTTAAAGGAAATCTTGGATATTACCTCACGCCCTACAGGGTCAACGACCGTGAAGGGCAAGGGTCGCAGATAACCTTCCATTAGATCTCGCAAGACTCAATGGCCTTGAGTCCAAATGGCGCGAAGTGAAATGCGGTCACTCCACGCTATTTGGGCACAAACCTTAGCACTGCGCTAGTCTAGATATATCTAACATACAACCGAACATAATTGGGTATACATTGCTTCTTAGTGTAAGGCATGAGTTGACGTTCGAAGCGGAGCGTTCGGCGGGGCGTGCAGCGTAACGTCGAGCGTCCAAGGGTTTTGAGCAGCGTGCACGGAGGCCGCTCGCATACGTTTGCATTTGTTTAAAATGCACGCCGCACGCTCCGCTCCGCTGCACGCCCAACTCAAACGTCCACTCAGGCCTTACACTTATAAATTACAATGTGGATTTTTGAAATCAGTCGTAGCTGGGGTAAGGGGTAGCTGTAGTTTTTTTTGTGATGAATGAATATAGGTATAATAGAAACCAGTACAGCGGCACACAACAAAACCACAAAGTTAAAAAACCTTCCTTTTTATTATCCTCTAGCCACCTAGGCAAAAGGGACCATTCAATTGTATTTTGAATCTTTATAGTGAAAAATCAAAATTCCATTTTGTCTTGGCATTTTCTTTTCGTTTGGCGTTTGTCGATGTACAGTCGCCATCAGATATATTGGAGCGGCCGAGGTGCTCACAAATATCTGAACACGCCCGTATTGTCATGGCGCTAGGTGCGTGTTCAGATATTTTTGAGTCCCTCGGCCGCTCCGATATATCTGATGGCGACTGTACGATTGTCATCGTGGATAGAACCCCAGTTGTATCACCTGTCGCTATGCCTGTCACTTACACTTACACACTTGTTAGAACGTGACAGGCATGGTGACAGGCGATAAAAATGCTACCGTGCTAAGCCTGCTGGTTATAATACTCTATCTACTCCAGTAATCTTTAATACATAGGTATATGTGTGCGTGAGACGCTAGGGCTGAATATTTCACGTCCAATGAGCTTTTCAGGCGCGCTGGCTGGCCAAGAATCTATGAAGGGTTATGATTACTGGCGGATTCCGTTCTAACTATTGCATAGATTAAAACGTTTAGCTCTATAACGATGACCTGTTTACGGCTACTTTTTCCGATCAATATCGTACTGCTGTGACTTCTTATAAGCATTGTTCGAATCGGGCGGACAACCTTGATGTTCGCGTTAGAATAGTTGAATCTCTGGGGCGACCCTCATGAGACTCGATTTATGCGGTGACAGCGGGCAGGCCTGTTAGGGGAGACGCGGGTAGTGGACATACATTAAAATATATGACAAAACTAACTTCGGGGCATTATGTCACGTTACACAGTGCCGCGTCCGACACGGCTGTTGTCACTCGGTATACTAATCTTTAATTATTAGGGTTCCGTACCCAAAGGGTAAAAACGGGACCCTATTACTAAGACTCCACTGTCCGTCTGTCTGTCACCAGGCTGTATCTCAGGAACCGTGAAACTAGACAGTTGAAATTTTCACAGATGACGTATGTCTGTTATCGCTATAACAACAAATACTAAAAACAGAAAAAATATTTAAGTGGGGCTCCCATACAACAAACGTGATTTTTTTGCCGTTTGCATAATGGTACGGAACCCTTCGTGCGCGAGTCTGACTCGCACTTGGCCGGTTTAAAAAAATATATTTATACATGCGGCCTCCTAGCCTAGACAGTAGTGTAAAACAATCTTTATTGCTCACTATTCTGTACCTATTTCTTCTATTTTTTATTGGTTCACCTGAGTAAACTATTTTGAGAAGTAAATAATGCATCGAGGAAGTGCGGCAAAAATGGGACCATTTAAACTCCATTAGCTGTTAGTGCAATGTAGATAGACCAGGCAGAAGACAATTTTTAGATTGGATTTTTTTTTGCGTATTTTAAAGTGGGGTTTACAAACAAATTGTGAAAACATTAGCAGCCTTTAAAGATTCATCAGTTTTTACTGAATCGTGTACCATACCGAAAATGACACCTTTTTTATTTCATTTTTTGTATGAGTATTTTTTATCACCGGGCATGCGCCACGTAACCTGGCTGGCGTAGCATGACAAATTTCAACGTTGCTTAGAAAATACGATGGAAAACAATAATGCACTACAACTGTACTACACTACAACTGTAGATAAGTTAGGGATAACATATAAAGTAACCTAACCTTGACTTGTTTCAAATGAATGTTATCCTTGACAAAAAAAAATAGTATAAAAATACGTCAAAAATATTTTTTTCTAGTAAAATATCTAAATAGTCCTACATTTTTTCCATTCATTTGAGAATATATGGAATTTCGAAAACTATATGCTTTGATTCCATATATTGTAAGTGTAGCAACAGGATAAAAACATGTGCTTTGGTACCAAATAGTACCCAAAAGTCCCACAATCCTCAAATTTTACGGTACCTCTATAATATATTGATTAAAAACTAGGTTGAATGAATAACGTAGTACACATGCAAATCTAAGCACCAGGCCATTTTGCCTTAATGCACCCTGAAGTTTATCTATTAGTAAATAAAGAATCGGGGAGGTGCGCCCAGAACGAGCCACCATTAAAAATCCATTACTACCTGATGCATAGTCGATGGACTTAATTTGGACCATTATGTGCTTTTCATCACAATAAGGTGTTTTATGTGGCTTAATGTAAAATTGTAAACCTTCCTTTAATTTATTTAATAAAAGAAAGTTTTTAATAAAAGCTCGCAAACTTAACTAGATAATTATAAACTAATAAAATAGATTACATACACTATAGAAAAAGTGGCCAAGTCCACCATTTTTTAGGGTTCCGTACCCAAAGGGTAAAAACGGTTCCGTACCCAAAGGGTAAAAACGGTTCCGTACCCAAAGGGCAAAAACGAGACCCTATTTCTAAGACTCCGCTGTCCGTCTGTCCGTCTGTCCGTCTGTTTTTTCACAGACGATGTATTTCTTTTGCCGCTATAACCACAAATACTAAAAAAGTATGGAACCCTCGGTGCGCGACTCCGACTCGCACTTAGCCGGGTTTTATTTTCTTTAGTGTATGTATTTCAATGTGTTGTGTGTGTGTGTGTGTGTGTGTATTTCAGTTTATAATTTTATATATACTAATATAGTAGTAAACACAAAT